>NC_140176.1:40654251-40691155 GCF_963971535.1 Notolepis coatsorum | reverse complement strand
AGTTTTTGTGTTAATTCCTCACACACACACAAAAAAGGGGCAATCTTCTAAGATAATTGCTCATATAGGAACTATTTTGTCATATCATTCATCGTTTCCCTCGCTATTGTTCGTGGGGCGTTTCTACGTCCCACTCAAAGACGCGTCATAACCGCACACGCTTTGCCAAACGCACTGCATGCGGCGACGCATTGCCGCTGCGATATTGCCACACTCTCAGTCTCTCACGAAGAATTCATAGGGGAAAAAACGAAAAAAGATTTTGTTATCTTTCTCAGCCGTCAGAAAGTAGCTACACAGAGCGATCCGGCAAAACCTGTTAATTTAAGAGACGCGGTTACGGTGTTGCGGTTACGCCTGCTCGGTTCTAATCCAACACCGCAAGAGAGAGAGGGAGAGAGAGGAGAGTGACCTGTAGTGGATCAGTGACCTTTACCGGCGTCTGGGGTCCGGCCAACACCACAACCTTCACCTGCATCCGTTAAAGCACAGGAGTCCTTAAAGTCATTACCCCCCTCCCCTCCCTCCATCTCTCCCCGTGGTCCGGCGCTCTGTAACCCGGCCGGGTTCACTCTTGGCCCCTATCGCTTTGTAAACCCAGGGCACACTCACAGTTGGCCCCTATCACTTTGTAAACCCAGGGCACACTCACAGTTGGCCCCTATTGCTTCGTAACCCAGGGCACACTCACAGTTGGCCCCTATCACTTTGTAAACCCAGGGCACACTCACAGTTGGCCCCTATCGCTTCGTAACCCAGGGCACACTAACAGTTGGCCCCTATCGCTTCGTAAACCCAGGGCACACTCACAGTTGGCCCCTTATCACTTTGTAAACCCAGGGCACACTCACAGTTGGCCCCTATCGCTTCGTAACCCAGGGCACACTAACAGTTGGCCCCTATCACTTCGTAACCCAGGGCACACTAACAGTTGGCCCCTATCGCTTCGTAAACCCAGGGCACACTCACAGTTGGCCCCTATCGCTTCGTAAACCCAGGGCACACTCACAGTTGGCCCCTATCACTTCGTAACCCAGGGCACACTAACAGTTGGCCCCTATCGCTTCGTAAACCCAGGGCACACTCTACAGTTGGCCCCTATCGCTTCGTAAACCCAGGGCACACTCACAGTTGGCCCCTATCGCTTCGTAAACCCAGGGCACACTCACAGTTGGCCCCTATCGCTTCGTAAACCCAGGGCACACTCACAGTTGGCCCCTATCGCTTCGTAAACCCAGGGCACACTCACAGTTGGCCCCTATCGCTTCGTAAACACAGGGCACACTCACAGTTGGCCCCTATTGCTTTGTAAACACAGGGCACACTCACAGTTGGCACCTATCGCTTCGTAAACCCAGGGATCACTCACAGTTGGCCCCTATCGCTTCGTAAACCCAGGGCACACTCACAGTTGGCCCTATCGCTTCGTAACCCAGGGCACACTCACAGTTGGCCCCTATTGCTTCGTAACCCAGGGCACACTCACAGTTGGCCCCTATTGCTTCGTAACCCAGGGCACACTCACAGTTGGCCCCTATCGCTTCGTAAACCCAGGGCACACTCACAGTTGGCCCCTATTGCTTCGTAACCCAGGGCACACTCACAGTTGGCCTTGCCGCTGGAGACGGCCTGTCTTCACTTTGGCACTGACAAAAGAACGGAGCAAATCAAAACGTTGACTGTGTGTACAACAGTGTGTAGGTCTGTGTATATGTACTGTATGTGTGTGTGTGTGTGTGTGGGGGGGGGGGGGGGGGGGGGGGGGGGTGTAAGTGTATATTATGCCTATATGTGTGTGTGGGGGGGGGGGGCTCAGTGTATATTATGTGTGTGTGTGTGTGTGTGTGTGTGTGTGTGTGTGTGTGTGTGTGTGTGTGTGTGTGTGTGTGTGTGTGTGTGTGTGTGCGTGCGTGGTGCACATGAGTGTGTGGCTGCCTGCCTCTGCCAGACTGTAAAACAGGTTTGGGGTTTATTTTTGTTAGGTGAAAGCAGGGTTCAGTGGTGCTGGAACAGACATCTGTAAAGAATAGAACTACTCATTTGGCGTTAATCAAAACAGCCTGACGCTATTCATGTAGCTGCAGCGATCTGCAAGCCTCTGGCAGAGCCAAGAGAAAGAAAACACAGATGAGTACGCACACACACACACACACCTACGCACACACACACACACACCTACACACGCACACACACAAACACACACACACACACACACTCATACAGTACAAGCTCATCCACACAAACAAAACACACACACACACACATCTATACAAGCTTATCCACACAATGAAAACACACACACATGCTGTCCCCGAAGCCTGTTTTTGGGATTCGAACTTCGTCAGGGTTTTTCTAACAGACGTTCGAACCTTCGTTTTTAATTTTAAAAAAATATCAAAAAAATTTAAAATTCTTTTTTTTATGAATTTAATATAAATATCCTCAAACTAAATCCTCAATTTGAATAAAGTGATTAATCTGATTAAATTTGTATTTTTTCTTTATTAAATCAACTTTCCAGCCCCAGCCCAGGGAGAAGCCCCAGCCCAACTAAATCAATTAAATCAACTTTCTTTAATGAATATAACTCAGTTTCTTTTAATGCTATTTAATACTTTTAATACTATAATATTAGTGTAGCCTAATCTATCTATTATCTGCAACTGTGAAGGAAAACCAGAATGAATAGAAATTATTTTTTATAAAAAAATGTAAATTGTTGATTTAGAATTCGAATGCCAACGTAACGAACAAAGGTTCGAACGTTTGGGCTCAGACACACATCTACTGTATACAAGCTCATACACACAAATAAAACACAGAGTACACAGACACAGTACACACATTCATACAGTACAAGCTCATCCACACAACGAAAACACACACACACACACACACACCTATACAAGCTCATCCACACAAACAATGAAGACACGTATGATCACACACACACACACACACACACACACACACACACACACACACACACACACACACACATAAAGCTCATCCACACAAACAATACAGACACGTATGAATACACACTCAAGGATTTGAATAAAAGGTCACATAGCTTTATCAATAAGTGTGGAAAATGTGTTTTGTGAGGAGAAGTAGCAGGAGAAGTGACGGTGGCCGCCGCCCTGATGAATAACCGCCCTGAGAATCGATAGAGAAGAGGAGGCGCGGAGGAGTGGGGGGAGCGTGGTGTCATCCAGCGGTACTCTCCAATATCTACGCTCATCCATCAACGGCAGCAATGGCAGTTCGTCTTCCGCTCTAATTGAAAGCACACCGAAACAAGTTATTTACATGGCGGGATGGATTTGGAGCGTGCATGCGTGCGTCTGCCGCAGCGCCGGGCGGCCCGCCTCTCTCTCTCTCTCGCGTTGCTAAAGGTTTCTTTCACGAGGGGACGTTTTATTTCATTTCTTTGACCGTCTCCGAACGCCACGGTCAGCTGTCAGTTTGGAGGCGGGAATGTAGCATCTTCTCCGTCTTCCTCGTTGGCACGAAACGAGGTGGTTCTTCTGAAAGAATAAAAAACAGTCAGAATAGTCCATAATCCCATGAAACAGAAAGCCATAAAGCAGCCATAAAGCTGAGCAATATATCTAAAACGAATTTAACATAATTCGAACCCCTGAAAGCTCAGTTCCCCTCATCACTTGACTTCTTGTAAGAAATAAAACAACAAACCACAGTCTCGTGGTTTAAAGGCAGCCCGACGTATTTTTTTATTGTTCGTTTTCAAATATGTCTTCTTCTTCTCCCCCCCCCCCCCCCCCCTCCCCTCTCTCTCTCCCCCTCTCCGCACAATCTGCGGTTTGGAAATGGTCTTGGCAGTCTCTGGTACTAAAGATGCTATAGGGTTTTTTCTTCATATCATTTGAATGCACATATGGTTTAAGGGACCCTACATGGGAATCCCCCTCTGACTCGCTTATGAGTTATGGGTCTGTGTTGTCTTCCCTCCATCCGCCTGTTTCTAGTCAAATGTGGATTTGATAGCCTATTTTGCACTGTGGCTGTACGCCTACAGCTTTGTGTTGTACTTGTTTTTTTTTAAGTATTACTTTCGGCATCGCATCTCTAACCTCTAAGAGACCGACCGGTGACCGACCGGAACAGGGTCCGCTGGTTTGATTTGCAGTATTTGGTATTACAGTACAACTGCGGTGCCCACCGTCTCTGGGTAAGTGCCCTTGAGCAAAGTACTGAACCCCCCCCCCCCCCCCCCCACAGACAGCTCCAGGGGCGCTTCACTGCGAGGTACCCTAAACTCTGACCTCTCTGATGAAATGCATACGCGTGGGGGACTGTGTGTGTGTGTGTGTGTGTGTGTGTGTGTGTGTGCATTGTGTGTAACTAGCAGGGTTGTTTGAAAAGTCAAATTGTCATGTACACGGACAATCAAGTCATCTTCGTCATCTTATGTTGTACATTTACTGCAGTTTTCTAATAATGACATATCCAACTAGTACCTGATGTGAAAATAAAATGCATTATGGAATACTATTAAAAAGTACAGAGAGACTCAAAGGGAGCTTCTATCCCCAGGCCATCAGGATGCTCAATGACTATGCTCGATATTGGCTTTTTTACTGATACCGATATACCGATATTGTCCAACTCTTAATTTCCGATACCGATATCAACCGATATCAACCGATACCGATATATGCAGGGTTTCCCCCCCCAAAAAATGGAATAATTTCAGGTAATTAACATTACATATCTCTTGTTGTGGAATTAACACAACATTATGCATACTTTTGACAATAAATTAAATCAGAATTTGTTCTTACTTGCTTGCCTGGGTAAATAAAGGTTATAGAAATGTAAAAAAAAAAAGAAAAAAAAACGATACCGATATTTTCCGATATTGATTGATTGATTGATTGAATTGATTGATTGATTGATTGATGATATCACATTTTAATGCTGATATCGGCCGATAATATCGGTAGGCCGATAATATCGGACATCCCTATCAATGACTCTATGCAACACGAACCCATCCATTCTACATGCACTGCACACAACATCCACATGCACACCACACCCACTCAACAAACACTCACCTTTAACATTCACTTTAAACACCTTTAACACTGCATAATATTTTTTCTATTTATTACAGAAACATTTGCACTACATCCACACCACAGAATTTAGCATTTTTTTCAAGTTAGCATTTTGTACCTCATTGTTTGCATTTTGTACTTTAGGTTGTACTTTAGTTTGTATATTGTTTGGACTTTATTATTTTTTAGAGATGCTCGATATTGGCTTTTTTACCGATACCGATATTGTCCAACTCTTAATTTCCGATACCGATATCAACCGATACCGATATATGCAGGGTTTCCCCCCCCAATTTTTTTTTAATAATTTGAGGTAATTAACATTACATATCTCTTGTCGTGTAATTAACACAACATTATGCATACTTAGACAATAAATAAAATAATAATTTGTTCTTACTTGCTTGCCTGGGTAAATAAAGGTTCAATTTATACCGATATTTTCCGATATCAAATTTTTATGCCAATATCGGCCGATAATATCCGTAGGCCGATAATATCGGACATCCCTATTATTTTTACTTTATTTACTGTATGAAGCACATTCTCAGGGGGCTCATAACCAAGCATTTCACTGTAATGTACTTTATATGTGACAAATAAAAACAAAACTTGAAACAAAACTAAAACAATTTGCCTTAAAAGTCCCTCTGCTAGAGCCTTCAGCTACGTGATTCCATTGAGTTGTAATTAACAGAACACAAGGATTCAGTGTCTTCCAATAACATTGAAATCAATGGAAGACCAAATTCAATATCTGGCAAACTAAATGAATGTGTGCAATACCTAGATTTCTGGGATACGTGCGAGATTATGTGCATGATAAACCAGCATTGTTTTTTTGTAAGGGATTTGCTCTCAAAATGATGACATTTCTGAGATTTTAACGAACATCAAAATGGCAATTATTTTTCAAAAGAAATCCTTCCAATTCAAACATTGTTGTAATATTGACAAGTTGATGACGAGAGCCTTTCCCCCGAACACATGTACCACACTGTGTTCTCAGTCGTTGTACAGCCTTCCAATCAATAACAACACATGTTAGATTCCATATCCCTCAGTCGGAATTCCATACACTGCATGGCAGATGTTATTTGGTAGTACTCCAATGTGGGGGAACGAAGAATAAACTCCTTACCTTGTAACTGATATATTTTTCAATATAAGCAGCGATTTGAGTTTTACTAACCCACAGTACTTCTCCGTTTGGGGCTAGAGCCCAAATTGCCTTTGACTCCCCAGAATTTAAATGGGGCTTTAATGGAATCGGTGTCGAGATGGCAGCCAATGAGCCCCGGCCAGCCGCGTGCCCAACGCCCCTCAGATTCCACCCCTGTATATTTAGGTAAGGAAACCGAATATTCCCCCCTCGAATCATCTGATGCTCATATGCTTTCACGAGTCTTGGGAGGTCCTGGAAAATAGCAGCGGTTCCGCTCCGCTCCGTCTCCGTGTTTTGCCCCGGGGTGACCCGGCCTGAACTCGGCACAGCGCTACCGTGTGTCACCGTGTCACAAGCGGAGCCAGGGAGGCCAGAGGGAGGAGAAGGTGTCTGTCTCCCTGCGAGCCCCGGCGGAACATCTGTCCAGCATATTCACAGAATGTAGCAGACGCAGGGGCTGCTGCTGCGGAGGAGTGTCCGTCAGACCACACCGACCGCTGGGCCGCCACGTTAAAGAGCGCGCGCGGAAGAGAGCGCGGAATCCGGCGGCGCTAGGAGACACTGCGCAGGATGTGTTGCAACAATTCTTTTGAGATTGTTTCACATGACATGATTTAACCCGCGTTTTCCAACACAAGGCCGGACAGCGCTAGGCTAGCCAGGGAACCTGTTCCCTGTCTATGTACGTCGCCCAATTTCTCCCAAAAGCTCAATTTAAGTGATTCATTTTCAATCTTTCTTCTTTTTTTTTTACACTGAGGTGATTTGCCAGCTGGGCCATGTACGGTATTCAAATAGGCTAAACTAATATTTCTTACAATTCCACGCTATGAATACGTTGAGCTGCTGGGGCCCCTGGCAGGCGGCGCTCGGCCCTGTGGTGGAACAATGTCCACCGGGATACCTTACAGAAGGACTAGTGTAGTTTATTAGCAAATATCTGGGACCTTCAGGGGGAAATGTTATATTTCTCTTCTCTCTCTTTCCTTTCAAGCTTCCAAAGCAATTAAATAAAGCATTGGTTGAAATATTCCACAGCTTTGGATCTTCGGAGCGCAGCGTTTATAGATAAAACAGATGTTTCTGGCATATGTAAATACTCTTTCCGGTTATTGTCCGCGTCCAAACCCGGGCCTCGGAACGACGGAGGGATTGGGAATGTATTGGGAAACCACAGCGGAGCGGGCCAGCCAAGTTCAGCGGGGAGTTCAAGGCTAAATCAATGCATATTTCCCTTTTAGTGGTGATGAGGCTAGCCAAATGCACACTCTTCCCTCCAGACAGGATCTCAGCCTAAATTAAATAGTGATTGGAAGAGTATCTTCCATTCGCCGGGTATGAATTTCACAAAAGCTAATTTGCCTGCTTTTGCTCTCCCACAAATTCATGGTTGGATTTTTCCCTGCCTTTTCCCGAATTCATAGTCGGGCTTATTAGCGGGGAGTGGGCACGGCGCCAGTGTTTGTCTAAGGCAGCTCCACTCGAAGGCCTTTGCAGACTACATGGAGAAACCTTGGCTGGCTCTTCTAAATATGTTTTTGCTGAAGTGTCCAGATACATTTTCCCTACAGTCAGAGTTATGAAGCAGCCTTGGCGAGCTCCTCTACTGTACATGTGTTAATGTTAAAGGGGTTCAGTTATTTTAGCAGTGCTTTTTGATGGTATGTTGACATATAGGATATTCTGGCCAAGCCCTGTCTAACCCTAAGCCAACGTGCTCTGCTATGTTCTCAGCCCGTCCCCCGGGCTTCCCGCGTGTGTGTGTTTGAACACACGGTCCAAATGACTGGGGCATTGTCTTTCAATATGACAACTGTTATATATACTGTATATATATATATATATATATATATATATATATATATATATATATATCAGTGGAGGCTGCTGACCAAATTATTATATATTAAATTATATTTTTAAAACATCCCCCACTGTGTGTCAGTGGTCAGTGGACACGGATGAAAACATATTAACATTAGGTGACAGCGCACCTGACCAGATGAAATCATATTAGGTGACAGCGCACCTGACCAGATGAAATCATATTAGGTGACAGCGCACCTGATCAGATCAAAACATTTTAAGTGACAGCGCACCTGACCAGATCAAAACATATTAGGTGAAGGTGACAAGGAAGCCACAGACTCATACCCCCCTGACACTCAACTAACCACCTCGGACAGTCCTTCATACCAGTGGCCATCAGGCTCCACAACAGTGGGCAGCAACTGCTGCCAGACATCGACCTAGAACTAATAGGAACCCAAGTAGGACAATAACACTACCTTATGCATACTTACTGCACCTTATGTGGATACTGTGAATAATGAATAATGTATATTTCAGTTAGTTAGATAGTAAATTATAACACTACCTTATGCATACTGCACCTTATGTGACACTGTGCAAATATATTTCAGTTAGTTAGATAGTAAATTATATTTACCTATTTGTTTACACTGCTTGTGTTGTTTTCACTACCTGTACCCCCCCCCCCCCCCTTCCCCCATGCTGCTATGATGCCTGAATTTCCCCAAGGGGATCAATAAAGGAATATCTTATCTTATCTTAAAAGGAAAGATGAAATTCCCTACCTGGGTTCCATCCTATAGAGGCAAATCATTCCTGTGACAAAATGGGATCCAATGTAATAAAACTAAGTCAACCAACGAACTAGATTCCTGTACCGGATCTCCTCTCTGGTAAACAAGAATACCTTCAAGACTCTAACAGGAGCACTCATTCAAGGGTACTACGACTATGCTTGCACCTCATGGTACCAAAGCACCTCAAAGGCACTAAAAACAAGATTACAAACATCACAAAACAAACTGATCAGACTACTGCTTGACCTTACTCCTAAAACCCACCTCACCCCTGCCCACTTTGACAACCTAGGATGGCTTAGAGTAGACGACAGAGTACAGCAACTTGCAATGGGCCTGGTCTACAAGATACACTACACCACTAAGATACCCATGTGCATGTCGAAATACTTCCCAAAGGTCAGTGAATACCACGACCACAACACAAGAGGGAGTTCCACAAATCATGTTCAACCCAGATAAAATAATTTAAAAAGTAAAAAAAAAAAAAAAAAAAAAAAAAAGAGAACTTTTTTAATAAAATAGCTTGTCATAACTTAGAAATGAGATTGCATAGGTCTATGAATCGATATCGCGATTCTGTTTTGATTAATTGCCCAGCCCTACAGTGTGTACAGTAAGTTAGCTTGGTGATAATCATTGTGATGTAGGCTAAGCTGGCTAGCTACTGTTAGCATACAAGCTTTTACAAACACTGTAGCCTACTTACTTTTTCATCCACAATGTTTTTTCTGATCCAGATGCATAAGTCCACTTCTTCATGTTGCTCAGTTGCTGGTTTATACTTCGGTCCTAATGTTGGCGCAAAGTTTAATTTAGCCTGACTTGACTTGTTATAGCTGTACAGCTTACTAACTACTAAACAACAACTAAACTACTAGCTTGCTCTTTCAAACAGTCAAAACGGGTCCAGCTGCAGGTCCGGAGGTTAGGTTTAGCTCTGGCCAATCTCAAGTTTCTCAAGTTTCTTTATTAGTTGTCATACAGAAGTACAGAATACTTTTATACAAAATGCTTCTTTCTGTTACATTTTGTATAAAAGTATTCTGTACTTCTGTATGACAACTAATAAAGAAACTTGAAAAACTTGAGATTGGCCCGAGCTAAACCCAACCTCCGGACCTGCAGCTGGACCCATTTTGACTTTGCAATGCAGCAATCTCTGATTGGATTTGCAAGGCTGCCAATCATATTCAACCTCTGTGTATTGGATGTCAAGGGCTGTCAATCATTCAATCCTCCATTCAATGGCAAGAGTTTAACTGCACAGATTGTGCTTAGACGAAGTTAATAGCCTATTTCGATTGGCTGTTATTTATTATTTATTTAACATTGGGTCAGCCTGTGAAGTGAATCTGCACGAATATTACTGCAGTCATTACTACATTGCAGGCCTGCTCAGAGCTGTCAATTTTGGCCATTTTTGAAAGAAAAAAAAAATTCACTGGCATTTTTTTACAGAGGAAAACGTTTCTAATAAAAAAATATAAAATAATAATAATTAAAAAAATAGAAATTTTATATATATATATATATATATATACATACTTTTTTTATATATATATATATATATGTAAATTAATAATAATTATGAATTATGAGTGAATTTGTGTTTCACGTGTTGTCATAGAGAAACCTCCACTGATATATATATATATATACCAACGTTTCTCGCTGTTATAATGACTTTATTTCTGCTGCGGTTTCAAATGGTGCAAAACATTTAATTGCTCCTGCAAATGGGTTTGACCGGGCAAAATATGTGTTCGATGTTTAAAATAAAGAGTTATCATGGCTACAGACGGACTAGGAATGAAGCCCAAGTATTTTGGAGGTTATTTGACCTCATCATACAAACACATCTGCCGTCCTGAGGGCTTTACGAGAGCTAATGAGCCCTGACGATTATTTTCATAAAAAGCAATAAAGACCAGTAATTATAAAAATGCCAATAAGAATTCATCTTTTCAAAAATCTATAAAGCTATTAAGTCCGTAATTAAAAAGATGAGCTGCTAAGCCTGAGAAAATTGCATTTTCCTGCACAAGTGACTGTGAAGCTCAGCTCGTGTTTGTTTTGCAAATTCTTCAACAAAAACATTAACTTTGAAATATTAATCCAATCTATGGTATTGATAGAAGTCCCCCATTAAAAGGCAGGGGACCATGCTTCACACGCGCACGCTTCATTAGCTACACCTCGGCTGCCTCTCCGAAGGGTCATTAAGCCTCTGCACAGACACACACGTACACAAACTCACACGCTCGCAGACAAAGGATGCAAATGAACCACAGTACCTAGCAGAACACCCTCCTGCTGAAGGTGATTAGCCATTCAGTTCAATAACGGCAAGTCGTTTCGTATCAGAATCCCGCCTGCCTGCCTGACTGACTGGATGTGTACACCTTGATCTCCCACCACCTTGCATCTCCTTCGCTGCGCCGCCGAGACGCGTTAAAAAGTTTTGTTGATGTTTGTTAAATCGTACGTGACCGCTCCGCCACCCCTCCTGTGTTTTGTTATCCTTCTGCGTGTAAATTTTGTATACATGCCATATGTATAGTATTTCTAATCAATAAAGAATAGCAATCAGTGTGTGAGAAATCGGGTGTATAAAGCAAGATTTGACTTGTAAATATAGTCTTTGCTCTGCAATGTTCCACGACACATTATAATGTTCGAATCTCATCTCAGTCCTCTACACAACATCTTGTTTGTTCTCTCTGTCTGTGTGTGTGTGTGTGTGTGTGTGTGTGTGTGTGTGTGTGTGTGTGTGTGTGTGTGTGTGTGTGTGTGTGTGTGTGTGTGTGTGTACGTACGTGTGTATTTCATTGTGTATCCGTGTATGTGTGTCTCTCTCATCCTAATGTTTTGATCCTGGTGTGTGTGTGTGTGTTCACAGTGGACATTAGCCCATCTCTCGGACCAGTAATGGGCTTTGATTCCCCAGGGTGGAGTGGGGGGTGCGGCAGGGAGGGAGAGACGGCCACTTCTTCACATTAGCCAGTCAGGTATGACAGCCCCGTGGCTCGCCTTCCCCTCGGCCGGCCCGGATAAATAATAAATGAAAGTGGTATTTCAGTGCCTCCCAAATCATCCGTGGGGTCAAGACTCCCCCGTCGCAC
Source organism: Notolepis coatsorum (assembly GCF_963971535.1). Lineage (NCBI taxonomy): Eukaryota > Metazoa > Chordata > Actinopteri > Aulopiformes > Paralepididae > Notolepis > Notolepis coatsorum. Next base: position 40,679,169 of record NC_140176.1, on the reverse strand, counting down.
TGAACTTTGTAAGATGCACCGGAGCGCGGCGAGATGCTAAAGGTTAGCGTCTCAGACAAGACAATCGCACAATTCGGGCCTGCGAGCACAAGTAGTTGATAAACAGCCACCGTACTGCCATCCTCACCCCCCCCCCCCCCCCCAACCCGAGTTGAGGTGAGGAACTTCTTTTTCACCCTTCCCGTCGTCTCCTCCCTCCTTACCTGCACGGGGATATTAGAGAGGAGGAAAAGTTAGCATTCTCACAGAGAGGTACATTTTTGGCATTTCGTATCGATCCTTCCCGAAGCCTGTAATTTTGAAAGCTTGTAACAGAAGATGAGGTAAATATAATTATATTTGCTCAAATGGTTTCGGATTGAATTGGATTGAGAGGAAAATGGCGGAGACAGGCAAATCTAGAGATGCCAAAGCAGCAATTTCACATAATTGTCTTCAGAACCGGTGCCAGAATAGATTACCTCTCGCCCTGAAAAAAGAATAATGAGTATTAAAAACGGTCCTGGAGTAACTTATTCTACAACTCCATCAGATGTCCTACACTCTCTGGGAGAAGGTGACTCCTCACCACTCGCTCTCTTATGGTTGTCTCCTTATTTGTGAAGAGCTCTCTGGATGTGGCTCAGCACATCATCAGTTACTCCGAGGAAAAGGACGACCTCAAGAGTGCTCTCATACAAACTGTGTCACTGCTTGACTACAGTTGGCCCCGGGGCCTGACTGAAGTGCGTCGGCAGCACGAGATGTGCACAAAATGTTCACCTCGTTTATGCAAATTCTCTCTCTCTCCATCTATCTCTGTTACTCTGTCTGTATCTCTCTGTCTCTGTATGTCTTTGTCTCTCTCAGTCTCTATGCCTAAATGAATGAATGAATGAAAACTTTATTTAACAGATTGCAGAATGGGTACAATACAGTACGGCTCAATACACACAATTGTTAAGGGCATGCAGACCAGAGAAAGACGTTTGTCTTGTTTACATCAGGGTCCCCCATTTTCAATTCATATAGACATTTATGACATACACAACATACATGACATTTATGGCATAGGGACATACAGGTATTTAGTACTGATACATTTGTGACATAAACAGTATTCAAATATACAGCACTGTTACCCATAGATCCTGACAGAGTATATACATATGATGGGGAGGGGACTGTACATTAGGAGGGGCTGGGTGGGTGGGAGAGAAATATACATACGGTGGGGAGGAGACTGTACATTTGGAGGGGGTGGGTGGGTGGGAGAGAAATATACATACGGCGGGGAGAGAATATATACATGCGGTGGGGAGGAGACTGTCTATTAGGAGGTGGTGGGGGGTTTGGGCATTTACGGTGGCCAGTTTCGAATTGCAGCCTCCCGTAGGTGCTCTTTAAGAGCGGTTTTGAATGTGGGTAGGGATTCACTTTCCTTTACAGCTTTGGGTAGGGCGTTCCACATTGATGTGGCATAATTGCGAAACGTGTTTAGTCCCTTGTTTGAGCCGAATCTGGGTTTAACATGATTTGTTGAGCTTCCTCTGGTGTAGTGGTTGTGGTATTCACTGACCTTTGGGAAGTATTTCGACATGTACATGGGTACCTTAGTCGTATAGTGTATCTTGTAGACCAGGCCCATTGCAAGTTGCTGTACTCTGTCGTCTACTCTAAGCCATCCTAGGTTGTCAAAGTGGGCAGAGGTGAGGTGGGTTCTGGGGGTAAGGTCAAGTAGTAGTCTGACCAGTTTGTTTTGTGATGTTTGTAATCTTGTTTTTACAACCTGCAACTTGTTCTTGTCAGAGACCAGCAGGGCTGAGTCATCCGCAAACAGGAACAAGTTGCAGTCACAGGCTGACGACATGTCATTTGCATAAATTAGGAACAGTAGCGGTCCTAGTATGCTTCCTTGTGGAACACCACAGCTCACTGTGAGGGGGGGGGGGGATAGAGTACCATTTACCTCTACCATCTGTTCTCTCCCCTCCAGGTAGGATTGCATCCAGCTCACTGATAAACTATCAAAACCAATTGCTTTTAGCTTGTCAATCAGAATGGAGTGATTGACAGTGTCGAAGACCTTTTGCAGGTCCAGCATGACCATGCCGCAGTATTTGCCCGCGTCCACCTCTTATTTGATGTGGTCGTTCAAATAGAGTAGGCATGTGTCAGTGGAGTGGGACGTTCTGAAGCCAGATTGGAATTCGTAGATTCGATTTTTTTTCCGCCAGGTACTTTTAGACCTGTTTGTAGACTATTTTCTCCATGACTTTCGAGATGGAGGTAAGAATAGAAACAGGGCGGTAGTTGCCTGGGTCTAATTTGCTGCCCTTTTTGTGCAGAGGGGTCACTCTCGCAATTTTGAAGTCCTTGGCGACGTGTCCCTGTTTTATAGAGAGGTTTCTTATGTGTGTGATGACTGGGGTGATGGCGGCTGCTGAGTCTCTGAGGAATTTGGAGGGGATGTTGTCATGGCCAGTGGCCTTGTTAGGTTGGAGGGCGCTCAATTTTTTGAATACCTCATCGGTTGTTACCATTTCAAGTTTGAAGTCGTCTTTGTGGACCCCTAGGTTTTTGTAGTATGCTACTATGTGTTCTACCCCATAATGCCCTGATTGGGAGGGTTTGTTTACCAGTGTTGTGGCTATGTTTGTGAAGAAGATGTTTAAGTAATTGGCTACATCCAGCTTGTCTGTGATGAGCATGTTGTCCGTCTTTATGTTTATGTTTGAGAATCTGGTTTTAAGTTTTTTTACTGCAGCCTAGTTGATTATTGAGTAATTTCCTGTATCTCAGTTTCTCTGTCTTTGTCTCTCTGTTTCTGTGTCTCTCTCTCTGTTTCTCTGTCTGTGTCTCTCTCAGTTTCTCTGTGTCTCTCTCTCTGTTTCTCTATGTCTGTGGCTCTCTCTCAGTCTCTCTATCTCTTTGTCTCTCTGTTTCTCTGTGTCTCTATCTCTGTTTCTCTATGTCTGTGTGTCTCTCTCTGTTTCTCTATGTCTGTGTCTCTATCTCTGTTTATCTATGTCTGTGTCTCTCTCTCAGTCTCTATGTCTGTCCCTCTCTCAGTCTCTATGGCTGTCTTTCTCTGTTTCTCTATGTCTGTTTCTCTATGTCTCTCTCTCTCTGTTTCTCTATGTCTCTGTCTCTCTCTGTTTCTCTATGTCTATGTCTCTCTTAGTTTCTCTATGTCTATGGCTCTCTCTGTTTCTCTATGTCTGTCTCTCTGTTTCTCTATGTCTGTGTCTCTCTCTGTTTCTCTGTCTGTGTCTCTATCTCTGTTTATCTATGTCTGTCTCTCTCGCTCAGTCTCTATGTCTGTCTCTCTCTGTTTCTCTATGTATGTTTATCTCTGTTTCTCTATGTCTCTGTCTCTCTCTGTTTCTCTATGTATATGTCTCTCTTAGTTTCTCTGTCTATGTCTCTCTATGTTTCTCTATATCTGTGTCTCTCTGTTTCTCTATGTCTCTGTTTCTCTATGTCTATGTCTTTCTCTGTTTCTCTATGTCTGTGTCTCTCTGTTTCTCTATGTCTGTGTCTCTCAGTTTCTCTGTCTGTGTCTCTCAGTTTCTCTGTCTGTGTCTCTCAGTTTATCTATGTCTGTGTCTCTCTCAGTCTCTATGTCTGTCTCTCTCAGTTTTGTTTGTTTCAAAGTAAACACTGTACATGACCATGTCGGATTGTTGCAAACATGACTCCCACTGTCATTCGGGGTCACGGACCAAAGCAGTCGATAACTACCGACTTGCTCTCCGTTAGGATGCTGATGCCACTGGGTAAACCTGTCTTGATGGAACAACACAAGGGCTGCTGTCCTGCTGGATAGTAGGCTTAAGATCCATGTTGTGTTTGAAACACTGTAGGTTCAATCCCTGCTCGTGATCTACAGTATATCACGTCATCACCTCCTTACTCCCAAGCGTTTCCAATTATTCTACCACAATATATAAGAAACAAAAACTAAACTAAACAAAAAAAGGGATATGTCAAAGGTGACAAAGGCTTGTATCTCTTAAAACATATCTTGTGTACTTTTAATTATAGTTTCATTTGAACATAATAGGCTATTTTGCACACAAAATTTAAGGGATAGCTTTGCTATTACATTCATATATCTTTCTCTCTGTTAACACCAACAATGGACTGTCTAGGGTGTATCCATCTGTCTGTCGTTCTGCCAACCCATCCATCCATCCACCACCTCATCCATCCATCCATTTATCCACTCATCCACCCACCCATCCATCCACCCACCCATCCATTTATCCATCCATCGGTCATAGTGAACTACTTGAGCCAAAAACTCATCAGAAAAAGCTAATCAGGACTGTTTATCAATCCTCTTTTCATTAGTGGTCCACACTAAGTGTGTGTGTGTGTGTGTGTGTGTGTGTGTGTGTGTGTGTGTGTCTTGCTTACATGCATGCTTTGTGTGTGCGTATGCTGAAAATTGTGTGTGTGAGTGAGTGTGTGTGTGTAAGTGAATGAGTGTGTGTATTAGCCAAGGTCAGTTAATTATTTGGCCGGGCTAATGAAGGTCACTGTGCATGTCTCTGTCCTGATGGTAAGTACCTGAACGAGATAAGTACTTCAACCATCAACAGCATCTGTCCTGATTTACTGGCCTTGATCTTACATAATGGACACACTCCTCTCCTTATATAAAGTTATATATAAAAAGGTATAAAAACAAAACAACAACAAAATAAACATTTGATATGATTTCTCACTGGCATTCTGTTGCAATAACCATTAAATGTATTTGCATTCTGTAAGCACTATTCTATATACTAGTTTCTGTTGGTGGTGGCCTGGTCAGTCATTCCCGCCAAATAAGCCAATATAATGATCACACGGGAAATTATGTGATAATATACAATGTAAAGGTTATTAAACTGGGTATAAAATATATAAATGAGTACTACTGAGTGTAGTGCTAATCAGATGTATGTACAGAGTTGTAGTATTAATAATATGTACAGTGATACAGGTATAAAGATGCTATGGTAGTAAGCCATAGTGGCCAGCAGCTTAACTAGTAAGAGTAGGTAAGGGATATGTACATATATAGATATAGTATCTACAGATATGTAAAAAGGATTATATGCATTTATGTGCAGACAATTCTGATACAATATTTTTGTTGAGCTGTTCATGTTGTTTAAAAAAGAATTTGTCCAATATCAGATTCCAGTGTGAACTGGTCACGCTCCTGAACCTGCATGTGCAAATGAACAATACAGAAGATGGACATTAACATGAAGGACACTGAAGTCACAGTTTATATAAGTTGAATGCAGTGGAGGCAGCTAATTAAAACAAATCAGACCTGTATCAGATTTAGGACCACATATGAAAGTGACCCAAATCAGAAATGAAAAGATCAGATTCCATGTGATTTGTGCTCATCTGAGTCACATCAGAGTTTGGCCATTTTGCCTGCAGCGTGAACGTAGCCTTACAGTCGTTTTTTTTTTAATGAAAACGCTACCTTTTTTTAATATTCCATTGCTAAAGACAGAGAGAGTCATAATTATCCATAATGGTAAGAAACCTTGCAGGATGTTAATGGTATTGTTCCTATATATACCCCGCACTAAGATGTCACAGGGAAATGGGCACATGGCATTATCCACGTGATGGATGGCCGAAAACCCAATTAGGTAGGTAGATTTGATAATAACAGTTAAATCACATAGGCACTTACCTGCGCGCCTAATGAACTGACAGCGACAGTGTCCATTATTCTCGTAGCGTGCATGATTAGCACTTTGTGTGAATGTGTCAGGGATGTCTAATCTGTCGCTCATTCCCGCGACGACGACGGACTCTGCCATTGTGTGTGTGGTGTGAACGCTCGATGATTACAGCAATCAAAGAGAGGATCCTCGCTTTTTCCCGCCAGTGGGAACTATAGAGAAGGGGGGGAACACGGATAATGTAATTCTTGTCACACCATTACACAAATATAAGTATGTCTTACATTTAGCGTGTGCACGCTTGGAGGAAGCGCAGTGGACGGAAGTCGTTCTTGAGTGTCTCAGGAGTGAAATGCGTTTAAAGACGACAAAGTGTGTCTCTTTGACTGATTGATGGGCGGAATTAGATTTTCGGAGGTATTTATATCTTAATTATACTGCGTTCTAAGATTAGATTAGATTAAAATGTGTTGTCGTTATACAGCACAAGTATAGTACAACGGAAATAAGTTCAGCATCCAACCAGAGTGCAAATGTAACAGTAAAGTGCAATTGTAATGTACAATGTACAGAGTATAAAATATATAAATTAGTACTACTGAGTATAGTGCTAATCAGATGTATGTACAGAGTTGTAATATTAATTCATTGACTGCCACGCTGTTTACCCATCTTTACTCCCTGGCGCCAGCGTTATTGACTATTTTCATGATGTCGTATATTCTATATTATAGCTATGGAGACAATAGTATGGCTCATTTGACAGGCACTATTTATAGTCCAACAGGGACAAACCAGTTCATTTCTATATACTTTTGTTTGTGCGCTATTCCACGCTAAACATCGCCCCGTTTCAAAATAATCCAGTCTCGTTTTCTAGATCGTGAGATATGACATGTTATATGCATATGCGCAAATCGTTCGGGTTGCTCGCCTGAAACCTATATTATTTCCAAATCAAAGGTATATACCATATAGATGTGTCTTCACATAAAGTCATCAAGGGGGGGGGGCAGTCGTTTTACGAAGCTGGGATCGTTACCAAAAGCATGTTTTAGGTTCGGTAAAATACGACGCTGTGATCAATACAAAAGCATGTTTTAGGTTCGGTAAAATAGACCTTACCTTTGTCAGAAGGTACTCCAAAATGAATAATCCCAGTAGTTCCATCGCGATCGCCATTATCGGTGTGCATTGGGCCTGGCTAGAATACAGAAAACGTTAGGTTATAACTATAACCAAGTTCTGTTAATTAGGGGTGACGCTTGGCATCACTCTGCACTATCTCGCGTACGTGCACGCGCACTGAATAAATTCCACAAATGTACCTTTAATACCAGTATTAGTCTGACCACACCCCTCATCAGCTTACCTTCATAAGCAGGTGTGTGGTCACCTGCTCTCCTCCTTCCCAAGCTTTCACCACAAGGTGAGGTCAAGGGCTGCAGCGGCCGTCGGATGCCAAGCGTCACCCCTAATTAACAGAACTTGGTTATAGTTATAACCTAACGTTCTGTCTCATTAGGGGCTCTGCTTGGCATCACTCTGCACAAAGGGAGGCCAAGCGGAGCCACTGGCCGACAAATACACCCCGCTGAAGGCCCCCCACAACCAACAGAACAGGGAGGGCCGAGCCCCCCCGACCCCCCCTAATGGAGGGCACCCTCCCTATTAGAGGTTTACCGAGAGGGCGACGGACCCGACCGCGCGAAGAGGCACTCAAGCAACTCAACGCACAGGGTGAGCAGACCGTGGCTTGACCCCACGACTACACCCACGCACAACCCGCATGCCACTCGGGAACGAACGTAGGGAACAACCTCGTTACTGCCCCCAGAATCACGGGATCAAGGGCAAACCCAACCCCGTGGCAAGGCCGTAGCAGCGGAGCGCGAAGGAAGACCCAGACCCACCAAAAGGACTGGACTCCCTGGAATGGGGGCCCAGAGAAGTCCATGATGCCAGCATCAAGACCCCACCAGGTGGGCACTTAGAGACCCCGCCCCCCACATCGCCAGCGTATTCGGACAAAGGCCCCTCAGCCGAGCGGGCCCTGTCCTCCCCAACAGTACACCGCCTGGCACACTGGCCCTGCAACAGGCAGACAGCATGGTCGTAACACACAAGAGTTAACCAACGGAAGCAGGCAGTGCACCGGGAAAAAAGATCAGGCAACAGGCTGTCAACCCAAGCCTGGAGACTGCGGACGAGACAGGCGCCAGAAAGGACAGCTGAACACAGCCGCCCCGGCGGAAGGGGCGTATGCTGGCGTTGTCGCACAACCAAGCCTCCACAGAGAAGGCTGACACGATCGGCAGATGTCATGAACGTGCAGGGGCACCCTCAACCGGTGAAACCGGGAGTTGACACTGCAGCAACACACCAGAGAACCAACCACCCAGGCATTACCCTATGCAATGGTTGGTCCCATAACCCCTCAGGAAAGAAACCCCAAAAACACACATGCAGCACTGCCGCAGCCCGCGTTCTGGTTTTCAACAGGGCTATCCCGGGCCTACGGGTCAACGAAACATTACCCCGGACCGGGCCCGGTGATATGGGGAGCACAGGGTCCCCCGAGGAGGCTAAAACCACCCCAACAGGCCCCTCTTCGCCAAGCGCAAGAGAAGAGCGTAAAAAATGGAAGACCAGCCCCAGCACCCCGCACTCGGTATTCCCAGGAGGTCACCCAACCAAGTACCAACCAAGACCAACCTGCACAGCGGCCGAGATCCGACGAGATCGGGCGCGTACAGGTTGGCACGGCCGTAAGCCATTACGACAGTGCAGAATACAACGTACCCAACAAGGGTTCCATAACGCTCAACCCTGTGACACCCGGACCGACCTAGCATTTTTTCCCCCTGAAAAAAACCCAAGTCCCTCAGGGTACCAGAACAGCAGATCTGCATCCCCGGCGGACAACGTGTGTAACTGATCTGGACCAGTGCGACCAGAACCAGTCCCGTGCCCTAACCACGCCGACCTGCCAACCCCAGGAGAAGGGGCAGATATGCGTGTTGATCCTAAAACATAAAAAGAAGGCGCCACCCAGACGATTCGGTACGAACCGCGCCCGGCGGCCCACCCCTAGGGCGTGAGACCCTTCCCCATATGTCCAGACCCATTCCGTTATCATCCCCTGACATGAACGGGAACCCATCGACAACCACACAGGGTGTCGGAAGAGGAAAAACCCCCATCCCAATTGCTTTATAAAAACGCTGTTTTAACCCCAAGCAATCAAGGCGCGCCAGTCAGCCAATGTCCAAAAGAACATCCTGAGCTAGCACTATGTGTGCGTTTTGACATACCCACATCAACAATAGGCTGTTTAGACCACCTTATTGAATCCCCAAGACGCCCAGGGGAACGACAAGAGGGGCGAGATGCAATCAACTCCATGAATGAATGAATGAAAAACTTTACCCAACAGAATGCAGAAAGGGTACAACCCAGTATGGCAATACACACAATTGGTTAAGGGGAGGCAGACCTGAGAAAGACGTTAGTCTTGTTTCCATCAGGGACCCTCATTTCCAATCCACATAGACACATCCAACTCTTTATAATAATAAAGAAAAAGCATCACCCGTATGACCCCAACTGCACAGCTGGGAGTAAAAAACCTGTTTTCACATGATTTTAATCCAGTCACTCTTTTAATCAGTGTAAGACCAGACCCTCCAGAAACACCTTCCCACATGAGTTCATAGTCATGAAAAAGATATGCCAACTGTGAGTCACGTGACCAACCGACTCAAGTTTACACATAAATCGGGCGCAGCAGAACTGTGAGCCCTACGCCCTAACTCGACACCTTTAAGACACCTCAACTCATGGAAGGCGTCGCCATAGCAACACCGCTACAACGGGCGGGGAAACCTGCCGGCTCCTGTCATGTAATAGGAGTCGGTAGAATAACCCACCCCCCCCCCCCCCCCCCCCCCCCCCCCCCCCCCCCCCCCCCCCCCCCGCCAAGACGTCCCCACCGGCTTGGCCCTGACTGGCTCAGCAGAAGAGATCAAAAATCCCCTAAACCAATCATAGTGGGAAAAGGAGGGGTTTATTCGACACCCCCTCCCGAAAAAACACCCTTCATACCCTACACACAGAAAAACAACCGTAGCCATCTTGAAAACCTCAGGTAGAAAGCAATGCATAGCATAAGCTAATACAATGCTCGCTACCCACAAAATTGTGAACAGGATTTTACAACAAAACACAAGTCGCCTGATGTGTGAATCCTACACCCGTCGACTATGTCGTACATAGGAAAAAAACGCTGATCGAGAGTAAAACGGCTAGCCCGTGAAATGTGCGTGTACGAGTATTACTGCAACTAAACAACACAGCATTGTGAGATACATATACTTAGTTCAAGCAATGGAATAACACCAGTTTCTACCTGCATGTGGAGCATCAAGCTAATAGATGAGTGTACGTTGCAGACCTTGCTTAACCTCGTAACACAACACGACTCATCACACAACGTAAAGGGCAGATTCATATATACACAACCCCACCATATGAATTGTTTGAAGAAACACACAGTTTGTTCGGCCAAAACACAGTCCCCCTCATATCGGGGAACTTTTTTTATTAAACTATAAAGTGTTCTAAGGCACAAAATCATAGAGGGGCCGGGGGAGGGTGTAGAGGAGAGGGGACACAGAGGGGAAAAAGTCACTCAACGGCGTCTGCCACCTCGCGCTGCTCGAGTCTTGCCACCCCGAGGAGCCCCGGAGGGACGGTAGGTCCCGTAGGTTACTGTCTGCTGGACACGACGTTCCCTACCGTCTCCTCCGGTCGTGGATGGGCCGGCGGTGGCAGAAGCGCTGTTTCGTCCCCTGGCCCTCTTGGGCAGGGCCAGCAGCGGCGGAGGAGGCAGTGGTAGCGGCGACGGAGACAGCTCGACGTCGCGGAAGCCTTCTGACTCCACCGGCAAGGACGGGAGGCGGAAAATGGGGTTGGAGAATGGACCTCTCCTCTGCCATCTCTCTGCATGTTGAGGTCATCAACCGCAGGGCCTTCCCGAATAGGCCAGCGTCGGAGAGGGCGGCCATCAGAAGAGGAGCTCTCTTCTTCTCTGGCACACGGGCCTGCTCCAGCCAAAGGTGACGCTGGCCCAGGGTGGCCAGGGCGCGCACTTTCCCCATGGCTATGGCCAGCACCTGGGAAAGGTGCAGGACAGCTCCCGCAGCCTGGGTGATCTGATCGCATTTCACCTCGTTCAGATCCGTGCCGCCCGTCATTATCCCCGATACAAATCTAGCCAGGTGGGCGATGTTAGACGCCGCAGCCAGCGATTGTGTACCAGCGATGAATGACTGGTCACCCCAATAAGCCAATCGCCTAGCCGATTTCCCCTGGAGGACCGGCTTGCATAGGGGTTCCCACACCATATCCGGACAGAGGAGCGTGGCCATCGGACTGTCAAGCCGAGGCACGCCCTCCCCCATACCTTTGACTAACCCCGACACCCGCGTAACTGGTACGTAGGCGGGAGTTAGTCCCATGATGTTGGACACCGCCTGACCCCGACGAACATAGGCCCCCATCGATGGGAAAAATAGGGTAGACAACGTCCACCCCTCTCACTGGGGGACGCTGCCAGGGATGGCCTATGAGGTCATCAGGGACAGGTGCAGGCAATGGCAGCGGCAGCGGCACGCCGTTTGCGGCGGCGGCTACCGCCATGAGCTCGGGAAACAAGGCCCGCAGTTCCCCCTGCGAACCTTCCTCCACCGACCCCGCATCCCTCACATGCAGCAGGCTGCGACTGGTCAAGGAGCCACAGTCTGATGTGGCCGACAGTAGGGCATCCTGCTGATGAGGCCAAGGTGGTTCCTCGACATCCTCGAACAGGGCGCCCCATGGAGCCATTTCCCCCCCCTCCGGGGTCTCCTGAGGAGGGATACTCTCCTCCATGGGGCCATCATACAAAAACCCGTCCGCCTCTTCCATGAAGTCCTCAGTTTCCATTGGAAATCCAGAGCCGGACGCATCTTCGCTGGTCTCCAGCAGTTCCCCAAACCCAGGCCGTTCACGCCTGCACGCTACCATCTTGCGACGTGAACGGGCAGACGCGAAAAGTTTGCGTCGCAAATCCTCTGGCTCCAAGACAACCCCCCGTTCACCAACGGGCGATTCCCCGGAACCAGAGGAACCAGAGTCGAGATCAGGCCATCGCCGGAGCGATGGCACCGACTCCTCGGCTCTTCGGTGAGGCAAACTATCCACCGGCTGCCTCCTGGGCTGGGTCGGCAACCACGAAAGTGGCAACAGCCCAGCACCAAGGCGCACGACGGAGGCGGGAATGGAGAACCGCTGGTGAAGAGTAGGTCTAGCGGGTCTACTCTCCGCGGAATACATTATGACCCAACTTTTTCTTGTACAACAGATGTGAGAGAAGAAAAAATTAAGCACAATGTAAACTCGTCACAACTCTTTTCAACTAACAACACGTCAAGTGGGGTACTACCAGGCACTTCCTTGTGGTGAAAGCGAGAAGGAGGAGAGCAGGTGACCACACACCTGCTTATGAAGGTAAGCTGATGAGGGGTGTGGTCAGACTAATACTGGTATTAAAGGTACATTTGTGGAATTTATTCAGTGCGCGTGCACGTACGCGAGATAGTGCAGAGTGATGCCAAGCAGAGCCCCTAATGAGACAGAACAATAGGTTTCAGGCCAGCAAATCGCCGACAGATGGCTGTGTGCTGCTCACTTTGAGGGGGAGGGGATTCCTGCAGCCCGAGGCACTGAGGTACTGAAAGACAACTGAGAGACCCAGTTCAAAAGGTAGGTGATACTGCCAGCTGTCGGGATTTGATTTTCATTGCAATTATAACGTAGGCAGCGGTGCCAGGGAGACACAGGCAGGTCCGCGTGAGTGTTTAGAATGGCAAAATCGGAAAAAAGGATCTAAAAACGAGATATATCGTGTTTGGCGCTCAGCGGTTGGATTTGAAACAAGATAAATCTTGTGTTTGGCACAGAATGAGTTAATGTACAGTGATACAGGTATAAAGACACTATGGTAGTAAGTCATACTGGCCAGCAGCATAACTAGTACAAGTAGTTAAGCTAAGGGACTGATGCCGCCATCAGAATTCTTATTCTGATGTATATCAAACTATACACTATACTGTTTTCCTTGAATACAGACCCGGTAATGGATATTGGATATAGATGGTTGTATACAGATGGTGGTGAATATGTTCTACTTCTGATTTAGTTTTTTTCTCCATGAAGTGAAATCCCTTTTGCTCGTTTCAAAGATATGGATTAAATGAGCTGTAAGTGGTATTTTTGTGTGTGACAATGAGCGGTCTACATGTTAGAATAATAGCTCTACAATTTCGACAGCCATCACTGATATAGAATGTGTGGTCAGTAACATGGGTCTCCCAGTCCCTCCTGCTCTGCAGTAAACAGAAAATGCCCGTTTCAAATTTGATCTGACAAAAATAGGAAATAAAAACTACTTTTAAGAGAATATGTGCTTTAAACAAGTAAAACAATCTTGTGGTGCAGTAAACTAATTTGGCTTGACAAGATTTCTGTAAATAAGTGGAAAATATCTAGGGTTCTCTCTCTTATTCTGTTTAGTGCAGAGTGGATGTACTGGGAGACCCATGTTACTGACCAGACACTCTATGTCAGTGATGGCTGTCGGAATGTAGGGCTACTTAACACTTATTTGAACCAATACCACTTACAGCACCTTTAAGATTTAGGCCTAGAATTAGAACATAAGACTATACCTTCCAATGGAGATCTCCACTGAGGAAATGTATTTAGTCTAGGACTACAGGCGCCAATGGCTGTGAAACCGTGTGCTTACTAATTTGTCTGCTTTCGGAAAAATGTGTAGGTGTCACCTGGCAAATATACCCCTTTTTTTCTCCCTCCCTGAAAAGTAGACAAAAAAAGAAGAATTTACAGGGACTGTAGTGTGTTTTCCCCCTCTTCATCCAAACAGCTCCCAGAATATCTACACTTAGGATGGACTGGCAAAAAAAAAAAACTCACCAAAAGATTCAGGACTTTATTTGTTCATAGAGTGCAGGGCCTTCTGAAGCGAGCCGTGTGAGGCCCAGCTCCTCGGCCCCGGTCGTCCTAACAAGCAACGGATACAGCGGCGGATTACTGAAGGCGCTAAATCAATAGCTTGCTGGTCTCCCAGGCACAGCTATAGATTATGAATCAGTGTTGGTGAGCAGAGCGCCATGGTGGTGAAAGGGAGACGGGAGGAGAGAGAGAGAGAGAGAGAGACAGAGAAAGAGAGAGAGAGAGAGAGACAGAGAAAGAGAGAGAGAGGAGGTTGCGATTGGCTGTATAATAATGACACACAGCGTAGTGGTATTGTCTTCGAATAGACTGGTTTTGAATGACAATAGAAAACAACTGAACAGGGTGAAAGCCAAATGGGGAAAGGGCCAATACTATGCCTATACACATAGATTGGATTTGATTTTACCCCGATGCTTAGACAGAATACACTCACTCGCTCAATATCCATAATGACAGGGAAAACAACCTATAGTTTTACATAGGCTAGAGAATTCTATTTCAATTGACTCATTTGACGTCATGATGCTCTCGAAAACATTTAGTGACGTCGTCTCTAAACATGCTGTTATATATATTAAACAAACATATTTTCAAGAATTTTAAAATAATGTTTAATTTATATATATATATATATATATATATATATATATATATATATATATATATATATATATATATATATTTTTTTTTTCTTTAAAAAAAATTAAAAAAAATGTACAGTGCATATTTCAATATTTACATTGCCCTAAGGGTCAAGGGGGAAAAATGCTTTACCCAGGGAAGAATTTCTGAGCATGTCCATTCTTCTCTTCTCTCGATACGCTGCCACACACACATGCAGTTATTGTACACATGGGAGTCGCCCAGTGCTGCCACAGTCTCCTGCTGTTGGCCACTCACCAGCACCGTGCTCCCCACATGTGGGACAATGTCAGCTTGTAATTACAAATTTTTTTTTAAACCAAAGATTTGGCAATACAAGTTTCCTTGTATACCGATGCTATCTGTGTCGCTGATTAACTGCAACGAAGCCCATTAACCCACTCTGAACCTCCGGTTGATCTCCGCGACGAGACCCAACGTCTCTGTTCCACCGGTTAATTCAAGGCCCTGTGAGCCTTATTTACAGATGGTATCTAAGTGGCTTGATTCAACTGCCAATGAATATTGGCATGTGTCTACACCCCACAGACCCTGCTATTAGGGGTGGAGACCAGGGGGCTAGCCGAACACAAACTGAACATGACATCTCCCTCGCCTCCCTCGCTCCAGCACTCACGGACAGGCACGTACACACACACACACACACACTCATGCACACAAAGGCAAGTGTGCACAGGCACACACACACGAGCAGGCGAGCATACACTCAAGCACTCATTCTTGCATGTATACACATACCAAACAGGCAAATATACAATACTTAGAAGCATGTATGCTCGCACACACACATACCTAAAGGCATGCATGCACACGCACGCACACATACACACGCACACACACACACACACACACACACACACACACACACACACACACACACACACACACACACACACACACACACACACACACACACACACATACTGTACATACATACATACAAACAAACAAACAAACACACACATACCACATAACATTCATACACATACACAAGTGGACACACGCTGTGATTCTTATTTCACACACACATAAAAAAAGGTCATGTACATTCATACACTCTCTTTCACACATGTACACACATGAACACACACACACAGATGCAACCTTCCTCCAGGGTGGGTGGGTTGCTGGACCCACACTGCCCCCTGGCTCGCCTCGCCTCTCTCTGTCCGTCTGTTTGTCGAGCGGAGGGAAGGGAGGAGAAGAGAAGAGACGACGCCCGAGGAACAACCCATCTCCCTCCACAGATCCAGGGTCAGATTACCCCAGCCCGACTCCCTAACCTTAACCATTAGAGGGATAAGGAAATATCTGTTCCGGGATCAGTGGCTGGGGGCTAGCGGCGCTATTGAGGAGCTGTCAGAGGTGAGTGAGATCGGGGTCAGGCCCTTAGGAGGCAGGAGGTGGAGACAAGGGTCACACTGGCTATCCAGCCTACCATAAAAAAAAACACAGAGGGAGAGAGGAAGAGTGGGAGGGAGGGAGAGAGAGAAGAGAGGGAGAGAGAGAGGGAGAGAGGATGAGTGGGAGGGAGGGAGAGAGAGAAGAGAGGGAGAGAGATAGAGAGAGAGGGAGAGAGGATGAGTGGGAGGGAGGGAGGGAAAGAGAGAGAGAAGAGAGGGAGAGAGGATGAGTGGGGAGGGAGGGAGAGAGAGAGAAGAGAGGATGAGTAGGAGGGAGGGAGGGAAAGAGAGAGAGAAGAGAGAGGGAGAGAGAGAGAAGAGAGGGAGAGAGGATGAGTGGGGAGGGAGGGAGGGAGAGAGAGAGAAGAGAGGATGAGTAGGAGGGAGGGAGGGAAAGAGAGAGAGAAGAGAGAGGGAGAGAGAGAGAAGAGAGGGAGAGAGAGAGAAGAGAGGGAAAGGAGGGGAGGAGAGAAGAATAGCGAGATATCTATAACTACCGCAATGCCTAGAGAGAGGAATGGAGACAAGGAGAGACAGATGGAAAGAGGAAAAGAATGAGGAAGGGAAATAAAGAGTGAGAGAGAAAGTGAGAGAGAGAGAGAGAGAGAGAGAGAAGGGCCTTACAGTAATTCAAGTGAACAGTATAGATATTATGAAATAGAATTACATTGAATAATGCTGCTACTATATATATATAACATATTAAGTTGAAAATCAGATTTGATTAAAATATATTGTCAGTATACAGCACAAGTACAGTACAACGAAAATTTAAGTAAAGTGCAATAGTAATATACAATGTACAGTATAGCTGTGGCTCAGTGAGCCAAATATATACGCACTACATATGAGTGGCGTGCTGTGGGAATTATTTCCTTCTTTTTATTCCATAGTTATGGTCACTCTCCACTGTATCTAATAATAATGCAGAAATGCCAAAGCATGTTAAAAAAAAGAAGAAAAAAGTAAAAGGAGGACACAGTATGTCATAGATGTGAAGCAAACTTGTCTTCTACACACCTACAGTACCTGTGATCCGCCAGCAGGGCCAGAGTTAAGTGAATGTGTGGGTGAGTGAGTTACATTTAGTTAGTTAGAGCCATTCATAGAAAGTAAAAAATAAAAAAATATATATATATATATATACATTATGTGTGTCTCCTACAATAAGGGCACAGGTTTTATAATAGTTGGTTATGGTATGCAGTCTCTTAGAATGGGTATCATTATACAGTAGGGCGGTCAGGTGGCGTAGCGGAGATTGTGTTCGTCACCAACACCGGAGACGCTGGATTCGCCTCCCGGCGTTGTCACCAGCTTGGCTGGCCGTTCACACTAATACAATTAACTGTATTAGAGGGTGGGAAAGCTGGCGGGGTGGGTCCGGGTTGTTGTAAACAGCGACTCCTACAGTTTGGTCGGGGCGCCTGCTCAGCGCAGATAGGATCTAAGGGGGGTAGTGTGATCCTTCCACACGTTACACCCTCTCAGTGAGAGTCCGCGCTGCCAGGTGAAAAGAAGCGGTTGATTGGCTAGACGTGTGTCGGAGGAAGCATGTGATAGCCTCCACTCTCCCAGATCGACTGTGGGGGGTAAGTGCGCAGTGACCAGGAAGGGGATTGAGAATTGGCATAACGACTAACATTGGGATGGGAGAAAATCGGAGGAAAAAGGAGGGGGAAAAAGATTAAAAAAAAAAAAAGGGAATGGGTATCATTATGATCATTATGTATACATTTAAAAGTCTTATGATGTAGCATAGCTAACTAGCCATTAGCCTGAATGACTGACTGCCTGGCAAGCTAGCTGGCTGGCTGACTTACTGATTGCCTGGCTGACTGACTAGCTGGCTGACTTACTGACTGCCTGGCTGACTGACTGAATGACCTCAATACTTTTAAAATGTATGTCACGCCATAATGATGATAATTACACTGACATTGTTAACCAATCTCTCCTAGGATAATTGTACAGCAGACATTCAGGTAGTGCACTGACCGCAGTTAAGCACTGACCACAGTATCAGCTAGCCAAAGACTGACTGCATACCTGATTTATTGAATGACTGACTGCCTGGCTAACTGACTGACTGGCTGGTTGACTGACTGACCTCAATACTTTTAAAATGTATGTCACACCATAATGATGATAATCACACTGACATTGTTAACCATTCTCTCCTAGGATAATTGTACAGCAGACATTAAGGTATTGTTAAGCACTGACCGCAGTTAAGCACTGACCACAGTATCAGCTAGCCACAGACTGAGTGAATGGCTGGCTGGTTGACTGCCTGGCTGGCTGACTTACTGACTGACTTGACATACTGACTGCCTGGCTGGCTGGCTGGCTGGCTGACTGACTGACTGGGCCTGAGGAGTGACTTCAGCTACAGTATGGAGCTGTCAAGGTCGGCAGGGACATGCACACTCAAACACACACTCAAACACACACACACACACGCACGCACGCACGCACAAAAGGAGGCACACAAACATACATTAATGCCAAAATAGGCATCTAAACACATACACACATGTGAAAGTGCACACAAAAAATACACACATTCTTTCTCTGTCTCTCTCTTACACACACACACACACACACACACACACACACACACACACACACACACACACACACACACACACACACACACACACACACACAGTACCAGAATGATTAATCTGTCAATCAACATTCCCTTATCCTGTGGCGACCCCTCCTCTTTTCCCTGCAAGGTCCCTGTGAACGGAAATGATAGGTTGTGCGATCAGTGTGTGTATTTGTGTGCGTGTGTGTGCATGTGTGTGTGTGTGTGTGTGTGTGTGTGTGTGTGTGTGTGTGTACGCATGTGTGTGTGTGCACTTCGTCTGTGTTGAAGTTGCACAATCAGAGCCTATTCACTCTGTCTGCTTTACACCACCAACGCACCACGCTGAGTTTCCATGACGTCCCCATCTCACTACGCCCACGGGCGACGGTGGCCAGCGGCAGGGAGAACATTTAAAAATGAATTGATATATATGTTTGTGAATGTGTGCGATTGTGTTATGGAATTTTCACGGCCTGCACGTGTTAATGTGAGCACCTAGCTTATTTGCCGTCTTCCCCAGAGTCAGACAAGATGGGTTCTCATCTCTGTCTGTGTAGTTAGGGTTAGGGTTAGGGTTATGGTTAGTTTACCCTTTTCCACCCGACAGGACCGGTACCGGTCCCAAAATGACATTGTGTCATAAATCAATATCTCCAGAGTGTTCTACAAAAGTATTGTTTTTATTTTCAAATGTATTCAAGTATAAACATCATAACCATGTCACAACAGCATTTATAATGTATATTATCATCAATACGTTAGTTTAGGAATAGGTTAAAGTGTTATTAGATAGATTTTCATTTCATTTTGGTCAGGGTTATTTCGCGAGAGGCGACCATTTTGGAAAACTTTGAACCACGGGAATTGTAGTTTTTTGGCGGCCATTTTGTGAAGGAAATCTCTAGCTCGGGATCTGCATTGGAATTTTTCAGAACTACACTTCCTGAAAGCCTCTATGGAGTTTCAAGCTTCATAGTTCTGTATGCTTTTTTTTAATAACTCTTATTATTCGGGATAATAAGCCACAAAACGTAACGTTATTGACAAATATTGAAGCGCAGTTAGTTTCTCTTCCCTATTGTTAGCATGATGCAGCAACAGTAGACACAATATTTCTGACACTGGGAATACATTCACTGAGGTCCATAGATGTCCCTAGATACCAAGAATATGCAAATGTGCCTGGTAGAAGTGGAGCAATATTCCATTTACTTAGGTATGTATTTTAGGCAGATTTTCAGAAAATAGGCTCCGGGTTAGAACTCTTCCAGGTCATCTGTATTTTTTAGGAAATCCCTGAACATGATATTGCATTGGTTTGTGATAGATTATTAGTATTTCAAAGTACCTCATATTTGGTGCCATTTTGAAACTAACAACTAGGGTTTTCCAATGATATAAAAGTGTATGATTATCATCATAATTTTGATTATTATGGTTCATATGTAGTTGCACTTGAACTTGTTGAAATTAAACTTGGAAGATAAAAAATTTATTAAATTAAACTTTCCTTGCTTATATCAGATTTATGTGTAATGAATGGAATGTAGAATCTTGTTGGCAATATAGAACAGCTGACAGATTAGAAATAGCATCTCTTGTTCAAAAGTTATTAATTAATTAATGAAACTAGATTAGATAAAAAAAATTATAAAAATTTAACTTGTTTACATATTGTGATGGTAATTATAAAACGTTCATGTGTGTGTAAAAAAATTTCTTCAAACTTACCCCATTCTCTTGATAGAGCCTTGTCTTCCTCCATACTCTCTGCCGTTCTAGAAGCATCTTTCCTGGGTAGAGAAGTAGCGTGGCTCTTCCTGGCTCTTCCTGGCTCTCAGCCGATGTTGTTAGCATCGGCGCTAGCATGGGAGCTAGCGTCCAGCAGCAGGCCTTGTCGTCGATAAAATGAAATATGTTACATATATGAATATGACCCACTAATGAATACACTAAGCAATGTGGCTATTTTAAAACACTGCATTTGCGAAATAAATACGTCAACTGTGTTCACGTTAGCCATGCGTTAACTCAGCAGCTAATGCACTGCAGCCTGTTTGAATATACTAGCACACACCGGTACTTTTCAAAACAAGCTTTTTGATGGAAAATATTACCAGAATCTCTGGAAAAACATCTCACAAACACTATAGACGGTCATGAACGTTAACAAATGCTATAATAAGTCCAACAGCTTAGTATAAATAGTACTTACACGGTAGTTTCGAAATGCACAGGCAAGCACGGATTCCCCTGAGAAATTGACCGAACGCTCTGGGAAAACATACTAAAAAACTTGACCTGCCGTCGACAGAGGATTTTATGGACTTCCGCTCAGAGCTGGGGACTAATACTTGCTGTGTGTGTGGTGGCCGCAGACCAGGCTGCAGAAACAAATTAGTGGGGGGGCATAAAATGTTCTCGGGGGGGCACAATGGTTTTTCAACACAGGTTCCCTTTTATACGTTTCAGCTGGGACAACGGCGCTGTGGCTTGCTTGGCGTTGCCCACGGTGCTGAACTAAACAGCAGAGAGGCAATTGAAAAATCAAATTTCTCTATCTTAAGAACATTCACTTATACAAAAACAGACTGAACGGATATATATAACAGACCTGCTGGGGCAGCGGACTGAGAGCAGGGGACACAGACAGGCTGGATAAGATGGTCAGGAAGGCCAATAGCGTGGTTAGGGTGTAGCTGGACGCCCTAGCGAGGGTGGCGGAGAGGAGGAGCCTTGCTAAGCTCCAGGCCATCAGGGAAAACCCCTCCCACCCACTATACACAGACTTGGCTGACAGGAGGAGCATGTATTGTTATAGGCTCACACTACCTAAATGCAGCACTGAACGGCACAGGAAGTCCTTCATTCCGACAGCCATCAGACTATACAATGCATCACTGTGCCTCACTGCATCACTGAGCAAAGAGTGACAGTTACCATCTTCCTGGACTCTTACTTTTTAAACAGCACTGTGCAATATTACACCTACTGTAGACTTCAGTATATTTTTACTGTATTTATTTACTGTATCTTTTATTCTATTTTTATTCTATTTCATTTTATTCTATTCTTAGGCCATTTGTTTTGTTATTCTTATTCGTGACTTGTTCTGTCTAAATGTTTAATGTTGAGTGATTTGGAGTGTCAAATTTCCCTCAGGATAATACATTTCTATTCTATTCTATATCTTTGAAAAGTCTCCATTTATTCAACACTTCTGAATTCACTGACAAACTGAACTGAACTGACAAAAATAAAGTGCATAAAAAAGCAAACAAAATTCCTCCACAGGCTACTCACCATCATTAGTAGAGCGGCAAGCGGCGTTTGGGGACAGAGTGAAATCTTCTTAAAACACTGCCCCTCCACTCATTCCTGAACTTTTTTGTTAAGTCCTTCTCAAATGCCAACTGAATTAAATTGGCCTTGCGTCGATGAAGCATACTAAGGCGATGTTCTGTAAAGATGTTCTTGAGGGTAGAAAACGAATTTTCACAGAGTGCCGTGCTAGCTTCAGTAGTGTTGTTGTTGACATCAGTGCCCACTAGGGCTAAGCATTTAGATAGTCTACTTTGATTGAAAAAAAAATATATGTTTTTTTTTTTTTCTCAGGGTGGGCACAGCTGACTCAGTGGGCGGGCCAGGCCCCCCAATGCCCGCCCATGGCGCCGGGTTTGGGTGGCCGGTCTTCCTAATATGGTCACAAAAAATGGTGTCCCTCCGCCAAATAATGACGAGACAGTATGGATCAGAAAGACTACAGCGCCCATGTCACGGCGCTGTGAGCCTCGACCCGGAACCGGGGTAACAGTGTGGTTAGGGTTAGGGTAAAGGTTATGGTTAGTTTAAGGTAACAGTGTGGTTACAGTGTGGTTAGGGTTAGGGTTAACGCAGAGATTTCATCACCTCAAAAGCCCTGTTTTTAAAAAAACAACAGGGCTTTTGAGGTGATGAAATCCCTGCGCCCAGTCAGCAGTGGTTCGGCAAAAAAGAATTCCTGTCTGCTTAGAAAATGTATAATACTTTTTTTCCCTCCACGTGGTAAATACACAGGTCACAACATGTTTACAGGAAAGTTTTGGAGTTGTATTTGGAGTGTATTTCGTGACTCTTGGGAACTAGGCTACACTGGCACACCTACTTCCAGTGAATGACGCTAAGCTAGGCTAACAGTGCGGCTGTTCTCTAAGCCTAATGCATTCACAGAGAAGAAAATGGTATGTATCTGCTTGTCTAACTCCAGGGTAGATGGCAAATAAGCTAATTTAATAAAAAGTTGGCGTGTTCCTTTAAGCCCTAGCCATATTTTCAGAAAATTCGCCTAAAAATACATACCTAAGTAAATGGAAGATTGCTCCACTTCTACAAGGTCCATTTGCATGTTCTTGGTATCTAGGGAGATCTATGGATATCCCGGAATGTATTCCCAGTGTCAGAAATATTGTGTCTGTTACTAGGTTTGAGTACATTTTAATGAACCAAAGGAGAATATAAATGTTTTTATTTATTCATCTTTGACAGTGAATAACACCATGCTAAAATGTACCAGACATGAGAAATTGCTGAGTACCTTCTTGAGATCACGTGTACAAAAAATCAAAGCAAATGAATAAAGGGCAGATGATTAACAGGAGGTTTTGTAGATACAATACTGAATTGTTCCATCCGGACACATGCAATTTGAAATATGATTAAGTCACACATCTACGGATCGGGTCAAGTCTCCCCTTTCCAATGGAAGAGTTCAATCTGGATTTAGTACCACCAGGCGCCCCTGACAGGGCAGCAAAAAACGTGAATGAAATCTACTGTAAATACAGTTATTTCTTTATAATGTAAATTGCTCCGCCATTTTTCATCAGATTGCAACGCTGTTTTTTTGCTAGACGTTCACAGAAAGGTAGATAAACAAACTGCGTTCTATTTTATGGCAATAACGTTCAGGTTTGTTTCACCCGTGAAAAGCTTGATTTTGATTGACAGGGGCTGGCGTGAGCTGGGAGGTGTAGTTTTTTTTTTTATTTGAAAGCCCATCGAGAGCCCTGGGTCTCTTCTCTCAAAAGACTACACACAAGTTAGTTTGCGCCAAATCCTCATGTCAATAAGCGCCTTTTTCCGACTCGATGAGCTGACATTTCTATAAACTCATATTTCACTAATAACACTTAAAATCATTGGTAAACAAACATAGTGCTGAAAATATACACTTTGACTGCTGTTTTGACAGGGTTAGGGACTTTACTCTTGGCTACATTTGAACACAAAATTCAACATTAATTCATACATTCTGTAGAGATGGATTTATCGTGTGATATCAATCAGGGTTAGGGTTAGGGTTAAGGTTATGGTTAGTTTAGGGTAACAGTGTGGTTAAGCTTAGGGTTCGGGCGAGGCTATCAGAAAAGTGTGTCTCGGTAGTCTTGAGTAGCCTGATCTCACTTAGTATTGTGAACAAACCATCATCATAGTATTGCTGTGTTTGCAGTGGCTAGTTCTAGCGGAAGCCGAACTAGAATGGATAAGTAAGACAGCTCCTTCCCTCCACTAGTCTGAGAGTCCACCTTGGGCAAGTGTTAGTACCCTCTCTAGCCTCCCTACCTATAGGGATACAGCCTTGTGTGTGTGCATAGGGATACGCAAAGGCTAACGGAGAAAACCCTGAAAGAAAACCGCACTGCCTTGTGTGTGTAGGAATACGCAAAGGCTAGGTCCTCACCGACAATGGGGTTACCTGTAAGGAAGGGCACCCGAGGTATAAAACTAGCTACAAACCAAAAATGATGACTCCAGTGGCGTGGAGTCATCGCCCGTCCAACCTCACTGTAGTGGGAAAGGAGGGATGTAAAACGAAGATGATGATGATTGTATCAGGGTAGGGGTCTTGGTCTAGTGGTCAGTGCACTTGCCACCCCACCACAAGCATCATTAGTTTGACTCCTCTTTTTTTTATATACTTTCGCAGTATACAAAACGGAAATATATTACGTGTAAATACATAAATATATTACGTATGGCTATACCATAACGTACATTATGTACCCTTTTCCTGTGGTTGATAAGTACTTTATTTACGTATTTTAAGCGCGATCGGGCTGGGATTATATATGAGCTGGTAGCAGTAGCTAGTAAGTGTAACATTAACCAAGCAACCTTCATATTCCACAACTGGCTGCACCAACATATAACATGTGTGGGTCTGGGTCCCGATTGAACCCATGTTGCCTTGCTACAGTATACACCAAGTATTCCACTAATACAGCTTATAAATGGTTTCAACGGATTTCTTGACGTTGTTTCCTAATATCAACGACAGACATGAAATCAATCGCAGCCCATTTAGGATGTTTATGTTGTCAAGTTGAGACCGTCTGTATTGAACACTGCGTTTGCATTTACGGACAACAAACCTTTTACAGGTTTTATACATAATGCTTTTTAGGTTTAGACGTCACACACTGTTAGGCCTCATGTCAAACGCTCAATCAATACAATT
>NC_140176.1:40647863-40651551 GCF_963971535.1 Notolepis coatsorum | reverse complement strand
GTACAGTTACACCCCCCATAGAGGTGTTTGTAATGAGTCACCTAGGAGGTCTGTTGATGGTTGTATACACTCTATGATTTTAATCATAATTGTTTTGGGCTCATGATGTGCAGAACTCTGCTGACAGCTGAGGATAGCAGTATAGACTCTCTTGTCACATGTGAATAAATTCACTATGGCATCTTGTATTTTTTTTTCTCCCTATGTTTTTAATCTTTTTGTTTTATTTTGTATTTTCAGTGTGGAAGGGGGTGCTTTATCTTTACTCTCACGTGTGAGTCAGAGCGTTGTTCAGCTTCACAGTTGTTGTGTCACCTCTGCTTACCTGTTATCCCAGTCTAATCTTACATTTACATTTTACATTAATCATTTAACTGAACGCTTTTATCCAAAGAGACTTACAAGTTCTGTACAACAGGTCAGCAGGAAGAGTACAACTCTTTCAGCTGAGTAACAATGTTCATCAAACAGTGTTGAAACAGTCTTGAGTGCATAGTAGTCAAGACATATTAGTAGAGTAGGTAGTAATATAGGCAAGGAAGATTATTTGTGCATAGTAAAAGACAGTATGAAGGTAATTTATTTATTTATTTATTTTTATTTTGTATTATTATTACTAGTCAATCAGTCGCCCACCTCAACTCCCTATTGCATGTCTGACCATCCTTGTTGGAGTTTGATCTTTCATTGAATTATTATTATTATTGAGGTTTCTTCCCTTATTTTTCTATTAAGGTTTCCTATTAAGTTGCCAAATCTCCCTCAGGATGAATAAAGTATTTCTATTCTATTCTATTCTATTCTATTCTATTCTATTCTATTCTATTCTATTCTATTCTATTCTATTCTATTCTATTCTAAGGGTTTGTCGGAGTTTACCCTTATTTTCATTGAGGCTTACGGTCAACATGTGTTGGGCATGTAGATACGTCGAGATGTACAGTATTTGTGGTATTGGGACAAATCAACTTAAAGTCATCCTGAAACGGAGTGTTGTGATGTGTTTCCGATTGAAACAGGACAGGCAGGCAAGACGTAACATTGGGATGATTTGATCGTTGAAAACACTGCGGTCGACACTTAGTCTCCAGTGCGAAAAGGTTATGATATTATTAGTTGAAATTGGTTTTGCAAGCATAAGCACACATCATATTTAGTTTTACAGGAAGAAAACATTTGATATAAGAATACAGAATACAAAGACATTTATCTTTGTGGCATATATTAACACTTTCAGCGCCACGCTATATCCCCATCTGCGCTGCCGTGGGTCACGCTTTAAAAGATGGTAATTTTCACGGTGCTTCACAATGTTTGCAGAGTTATATCTATATTCTATATTATAGCTATGGAGACAATACTATGGCTCATTTGACAGTCACTATCTCTCGTCCAACATGAAAACATTTTCATGTATACGTTTGCGTGTTGCCCGTGGTGAATATTGTATAGTTTCAGAGTGATCCGGGCTAATTCCTGGAAGCTGAGTTATGGAGCGCTATGTGCATTTAGCAAAAGCTGTTTGTGTTGCTCGCCTAGACACGATACTATTTCCAAATCAAAGGTATATAATAGGTATTATGTTTCATCATGAAGGCATCAAAGGGGGGGGGGGTCGTTTTTTATGCTCTGATCGTCAGCAACGACCTACGTTTTGGAGTATGTGACATATGATCGTTGCGATCGATGTGAAATCATTGTAGGATCAAAGTAGGCTTGATGTTATATAGTCCTTACCTGTGCTAGGAGGTATTCCAAAATTAATATTCCAATTGTCTGGTCGCAATTTCCAGTATTGATGTCCATCGGGTCCCTGACATGAAATGGGACAAACTATGCATCAAGTGTGCTGGACGCGTTCCAAGTGGCTCGAATGAAGCATTTCACTTGCCCGGGTCCCATTTATCCACCCGGACCATATAAAATGTAACACACAGTGTGAAATAAGGTTTCAAATGGTAGGCGATACTGCCACCTAGCAGGATTCGGCCGGCATTGCAATCTCGAGGTCTCAGAATGAGTCCCAAGGTCCGTGAGACTGTATAGAATATTAAAATCGAATAAAAGAAAAAACGATGAAAACCCGAGTATACTCGGGTTTTCGGGGGTTCTGGCACTCAGCGCATGGCGAGATAACCCGACTATAGTTGAATATAGCTGAATGTGTTAAGATATATAGATTATCTTAAAAAGGCTTTTTTCTTTTCAACTCGACTTTGATGCTTCCAACACCTGGAATGTCCTCCAACTGACTCTAAAGCTGAAGGTTCTACCTTCTCTTGCTGCATTTAAAAGTATGATCTCCGACCACTGTGTGTCGACTTGTAACTGACTTAGCTGATTTTCCATTGTTTATTCTTATTTATTGTGTTTATATGTATGACATTGCTGATAAACTTGTTTTGTAAGCTTGTCGAGTTGAAATAAAGGTTTGAAATTACATTTAATTAAACTTGATTTTACTCTAAACCAGATGAAACCGGTTCTCTACCACTCACCGCATAAACATCACTAAACATTTAGTCACCACACGTGCTGAATCAATGGCATATGGTCATAGGGGCAAGCTCAACACATACATAATCCTCATCTAATCAACTTCAATCAATGAACTCCTTTCTTTCTAGCGAATGAGGATGATTTTATGGGGGGGGGAAAGTCATACCAAAATATTATTAAATTATTATTAGAATGATTTGCGGAATAAGTCATGGTTGCCCCTATGACCCCCAGCATTAGCATTAACGGTGTGTACATTTTCGAGATTTCTTTTTTGAGATTATCGGTGAACTAAACCATATAATCATGTTTTCCCTGGGATTTACGTTTCTCTCACGTCAGAGAACCATCTAAATATTATTAAAAAAAGAAGAAAACAAAACAGGATTTACACTTGAAGAAATAAGGCCCTTTGAATGAACATCAACACAACCACAACAAACGTGCAGAGATGAGTTTTGCGCTAAACATTTGAAACGTTTTGTGTGGATTTAAAGGATAAATCTGGGGTATTTTGAATTTAGCCTATGACAACCATGAAACCATACTTGGTTTTGGTGCCTCCAGCCAACAATGGAGTTCTATGACTTATCTAATTATAATCTGGTGTTGGTTAGACGGACCATATTATACTTGCATTGTTGGTTTTGATCTTTTCATGCTATGTCGGCAATAAGAACGAAAAATAAAATAGACCAGCCTGATTCATACAGAAAGGATGGTGTATGTGTGTGTGAGTTATTCATCTCTCCATAAGTCCCCCTTTCTCCCTTTCATATCTCTTCAGCAGTCTTCCTCCCCCCCACTCTCTCTCTCTCTCTCTCTCTCTCTCTCTCTCTCTCTCTCTCTCTCTCTCTCTCTCTCTCTCTCTCTCTCTCTCTCTCTCTCCCTCCCACCACGGTGTCACGTTTATTTTTTAATTCCTCGTCTGGCGCACAGGGATTATCATCCACCGACGTGGATTTATGATCTATGTGCTCACGCAGGTTTACCGACCGCCATATGTAGAATTATCATTAGACCTTTAATCTCCTGGGCTGACCACTCTCTCACACACACTCTCTCACACACACACACACACACACACACACACACACACACACACACACACACACACACACACACACACACACACACACACACACACACACACACACACACACACACACACACACACACACACACACGC
>NC_140176.1:40612863-40640363 GCF_963971535.1 Notolepis coatsorum | reverse complement strand
TCTTCTTCTATTTTTTTAAAGATTTATTTTAGCATTTTTACAGTTTTATAGGCCATACAAGACCGACAGAAGAGAGAGAGGCCGGGAGAAGATGTGGGGAGGACATGCGACAAATCATCGCTGGGAGCTGGAGGCGAACCCGGAGCGGCCGCGTAGGTGTGCGAGGCACACAAATGACCGTCTTCTCTTTTTTCTTCTTAATTTCAGACATTGAGTCGATGATGGAAAATTGGGCGGGTTTTGGCTGTCCTGACCAACACAGAAAGATGTTTACTGACAAAGTCTTTCACCTTGTAAATAAATCTTGCTTCTGGCATAAACCAAGTCATGTAAATCTCCAGGGTCTAGTTGAGCTGCATCATAGTGAGTTTGGCACAGAGGCTGCAGTAACTTCCTGATTTATGTGCAAATATTGCCTAAGACCTTATATTTGCATTGGCTTCCTACTGTGATTCTGAATGAGGTAGATCATAATGCATCATATCCTCAGAAACCTCAGTTCCATTCGGTATATGACATGTCACTGTAGCATTATGCTGATTTTAGGGTTGAAAAGTAAGCAGAAAATGTATCTTGTGTGTGCACAGGCTCTCCCCATTTGCTTGCACAGAGCAAAACAGAGAATTTCCAGAGAGCAGTTACACATTTAAGTGTATGTCCAAGGCCTGCTTTACGTTCTCCTGTAAATGTACATCATAGGGCTACCCAATAATGCCCTGAACAGGCTACAATATGTGCAAAATTCTGCTGCCAGGGTTCTCACCCGCACCCAGTCCTGGCACCACATCACCCCCACCCTCATCCACCTCCACTGGCTTCCAGTCAAGTCCCGCATCAATTTCAAGATCCTCCTCATCACCTACAAATCCCTTCACTCCCTTGCCCCCCGGTAGCTAGCGGACCTCCTCCATCCCTACATCGCGCCCCGGAGGCTGCGGTCCTCTGACTCCGGTCTCCTCTCCATCCCCACCACCAACATGCGGACTGTTGTTCCCAGAGCCTTCTTTGTGGCCGCACCCACCCTCTGGAACTCACTCCCTCCAAACATCCGTAGTGCTACATCCCTGCTCTCCTTCAAATCCCAACTCAAAACCCACCTTTTCACCAAATTTTTAAATGACTGATTTCTTCTTTTTTCTTTCGTTTTCTTTCTTTCATTCCTTTTGATTATATTTTGTTGTTACGTTGTTTCCTGTCCCCCTCCCTTAGCTGTTAAGCGCCTTGGGTCTCCTGAAAGGCTCTATATAAATCTAAGATATTATTATTATTATTATTATTATTATTACATCGGGGGGGGGGGGGGATTATTAATAAAACTTCACCGGGGTCCCCTGAACCTTAGGGCCGCCCATGGCAGCAGTGGAGCTATACGACTATGGGACTACAGTCGACTTCCTGTCCGGTTTGTTGTCACGTCTGCTAACATCAAAACATGCCAAGACGAACGGTCACAAACGGAATATAATGCTCCTTTTCCTGTGTCTGAATTTACCAGACAATATTGACTTGACACACTGTTCCATCAGCATGCAGGCTGGATTTAGTTTTTGCTTGTCGACTGCTTGTTCTAGAAACGCAAGGTTCATGTTTGTTATTGTTGTCAAGTTGAAATAAACCTATATTCTTGCAACATAGTTGCCTCACCGTTGCTCCGAACCCAAAGATGTGTTTGCAAGAATCCTCTGGGAGAGACACCGACCTCGTTCTCATCGTTCTGCCCCGTATTCCCATCCGAGGCCCGGTCGATTCCTCTATTTATATTCCTCTATTTATATCTCTCTTTAATACCCCTAAATAGTTGTACTGTAACACTCAGATGCGTGATATCGAACCGCCTCTTCTCTTCTCTCTCCCCCATTCCGATAACGCCCCCCCGATCGTTTCATCTGTTTGCCTTCCCCTGATAACAACTTCTCAATTTGAATGAAGTCTACCAAAACACACAGTGTTCTACCCTTTGTGTCGGACTACAGTGGGGCGTCTTCGTGTGAAAACTGAAGGCTATACCCAATATGATATCGACCCGCTTGAAAACGACATGTCAGAACCCCCCCCCCCCCCCCAAAAAAACAAAAGGAAGATTTGGATCATTCAATCTTTTGATACCCCTCCCAAGTTACCGAAGTGCAATGTGTATGAATCTCACAGGAGTCTGGCCTGTGATATCTGGAAAAAAACACACATACTGTACTTCTCTTTTACCACCTTGAAAGGCCCGGGCGCAAGAAAAAATATATCAAAGAAAGCCTTTTGAAGGAACCTTGAGGTGAAAGGAGCCGCATGATTGGGGCAGTGAATGAATTGGGAGCAAAAGGAACACGGTTCAGCTGATGTTTCGACAGCGGAAGCATGAACTTGTGCAATGTGTGTGCAAGCGTATGTTACAGGAATTCAATTAAAACCTGGGATTACTGTGGGTTTTCGTTTTGTGTGTGTGTGTTCTGGCATCCGATGAGGGGGCGGAGTCACAGATCAATCAAGAGTTCAGTTCACCTGGTGATAGATGTTGAGACCGGACCTTCAAAATACACTCAAGACTGGAGCACTCAAGTTCAACACTGTTTGACGGACAATCTTACTTACCCTTAACTGCCAGAGTTGTACCCTTCTTTCCTGCTGACTTGTTGAGCAGAACTTGTAAGTCGCTTTGGATAAAAGCATCAGCTAAATGTCTAAATGTAAATGTAAATGAATACATATACAAACTTAAAGGTAGACGTTTTATACATTTAGCCTACGGTTTAAAAGCTGGCAGTGAAAGGTTTTTAATCATAAATGGCTAAAAGCTATAGCATTGTTTTGTCACTGATTAAATTAATTGGAATGTATATTTACTCTATTATTACTTCCTTATGTATTCATATAAACCTGTTTGTTTGCTTTGCAGTATTTTCTTTTCTTATTGCACTCACAGAACTGCTGTGAACTGCATTCTTAGAGAGACACACTTTTCAATATGTTTATATATATATGTAACAATATTATTATTATGAGTAAAAAGTCCTGTTCGGCTTTTCTTTCTCTCCCTGTGTCTCTCTGTCTCTCTCTGTCTCTCTGCATCTCCCTGTCTCTCTCTGCATCTCCCTGTCTCTCTCTGCATCTCCCTGTCTCTCTCTGTGTCTCCCTGTCTCTCTCTGTCTCTCTCTGTCTATCCCTGTCTCTTTCTGTCTCTCTCTGTATCTCTCTGTATCTCCCTGTCTCTCTCTCTGTCTCTCTCTGTCTCTCTCTGTATCTCTCTGTCTCACTCTGTATCTCCCTGTCTCCCTGTCTCTCTCTCTATATCTCTCTCTGTATCTCCCTGTCTCTCACTCTGTATCTCTCTGTCTCTCTCTGTCTCTCTCTATATCTCTCTCTGTCTCTCTCTGTATCTCTCTGTATCTCTCTGTCTCTCTCTGACTCTCCATGTCTCTCTCTATATCTCTCCCTGTCTCTCTCTCTGTCTCTCTCTGCCTCTCTCTGTCTCTCTCTGTCTCTCTCTCTGTATCTCAATTCAATTCAAATTCAATTCAAATAGGCTTTATTGGCATGAAATATTAACATACTTATTGCCAAAGCAAGTTCAACATACAAACAAATAACATATATATTAAGTAATAAAATATCATAACATTAGTAATAACAGTAAGGACAATCAACAAGAAACATATTAATTTACAAAATAGTCACTCGATCGGGTAGTCATTTTTCAAGTGTGGCCATTCAGATACATTTTACAGGGCTTGTTCTCTTATTTTGTGACAACCGTCTACATATTTTGCAGCTAATGCTGTACACTGACTTTTCTCCCCACACATGTATAGTAGCTTTTGGTGATCAGGGAGATGGATAAACTGTGCATCAATTTTGTTTATTTTATCAAAGAAGACTTCTCTTAGGTCCTTGTATTTCTCACAGTATAGCATGAAGTGAAGTTCTGTCTCAATGTCCCCCTGATGGCAAAGTGAACACAGCCTAGCCTCTCTATATCTCTCCCTGTCTCTCTCTGTCTCTCTCTGTCTCTCTCTCTCTCTGGCTCTCCCTGTCTATCTCTGTATCTCTCTATATATCTCCCTGTCTCTCTCTCTGTCTCTCTCTGTATCTCTCTGTCTCTCTCTGTCTCTCTCTGTCTCTCTCTGTATCTCTCGGTCTCTCCCTATCTCTGAGAGAAATGAGACACACAAACACACACAATCGCCCAGTCCCTCTCATAGGATCTCAGTTCACGTATTACTGTATACAGCTGGGTCACGAGCACTGGTGGCTAAGTGTATGTGTGACCTATAAATACCCAATATGGTGGGAAAGTGTCAAGGGCAAAACAGTCTTGAGATTATTCCCCGTCGCTGGTAAATAAAACATCCATTGGGCTCCATAGGGACTCAGCTGATGACGGCTGACCTCTGAAAGGTCACACCCTCCAAGAGGTTAAAACCTTGAAAGCATTATTTTTATCTGACTCCAGTCAACCCCCCCCCCCCCTCCTTCCTTATGGGAATCAGTGAATTAGTCCACAAGCAACGGATGCTTCTCCAGTAATAGGCCAAGCAACTGGATTTGTCGCTGACCGTAAACACAAAACCAGACACTGGTTCCAAGGTGCTCTGTCTCATTGAGGATATGAAAAGCTATTATTCTAGAATAGCGAGTAAAATGATACATCGGGGCTCATTACGGCCTACTGGCCTTCATAATACATGTATGTATTATTCAAGTCATTGATGTGACGGAGGGTCACTGACTTACATGCACTGACTGTAAATACTTAATTATTATTGATATATAATGAGTGACCAGCACAGGGACACAATTCTTTAAAAATGTTTAAATAAAATGGTAAATGGCTGCATTTATAGCGCTTGTATCCAAATCGCTTTACAATTTGTTCCTCACATTTGACCCATTCACTCACACATTCACACACCGACGGTGGAGGCAACCATGCAAGGTGCCAACCTGCTCATCGGGAGCAGTTAGGGGTTAAGTGTCTTGCTCAAGGACACTTTAACACGCTGCCCGGGAGGAGCGTGAAGGAATCTATGTTTTTCAATGTGTATATAATGTAAATATCTGGTGGATGACAGCATCTACTCATAGCCATCTCAGAGGAGGAGGACAACAGAGAGAGAGTGTGTGTTAGCAGCAGACTAATAGCAGAGCCCATGGCTCCGAGGTCGTTGGCAGCTTGTTAACATAAACACTGATAAGCACTGGTGGAGCCAGGTTTGGTCAGAGTTACGGGGAGAGTTTGACATCGATAGAAACAGACGTTTAGTGTGCTAAAGGTGACCAGCCGTTGCCATGGTAGCGTGTCACGTAGTAACGAGAAGAGGGGGTGGGGGTTATGAGATGTGAGTTCCTTCCGGGATAAGTTAGATTGAGAATTGATTAAAGGCTAGAAACACTGTTATCTAACAAGCGGGAATCGAACCGGGAAACTCAGGATTGCTCTACCTCCCGAGCCACTAGAATAGAATCTTTATTGTCATTGTTGGTACCATGAAATTGAGTTTAGAGAATCACCACTGGCATACAAACATACTGAGTATAGCATGTACAAAATAATAATATCAATAATATAATATCAATGTCAAATGTCATATCAATGTCAAAATAATAATATCAATAATATAATATCAATCATTGTCCCAAGTGCAATAGTGCTAGTGAAAATAAATAGTACAGTGACAGTCCAGTTGAGTAATGGATGGAGGGGGGGGGGGGGGGGGCGTTGGCTTGCAACTAAACGTTTTTATTCAAACATCAGATGTGAAAACAACATTGAATGGGCAAATGTTTTAACCCTTGTGTGGTGCTACTCACCCAATGCTCATGGGTCTGGTGGACCCACAACATAATTGGGATTTTAAAAACAATAAAGGGATTTTTAAAACCATAACAATTTGTGTAAGAAATACAGGTAACACTTTATAATAACACTCAGTTATAATACCTTTATAAGATATTTGTAGATAATGAACTAATCATGAACAAATCATTTATATACATTCGTAAATGATTATTAAATCATTTATAACTATATTATACATGACACACAAGGGTAATAATTATTTGTATTTTCAGGCTGTATAGGCGCCGATACAGCCTGAAAATACAAATAATTATTACCCTCGTGTGTCGTGTCATCATCACATACCGCAATATACTGAGCACACATTAGCAACAAACACGTAATTCAAATGTAACGTTAGCGCCCACCACATCAAGTACGTCTACACAACATATAAGAGTTGTAGGTCGGAAATGATGGAATAGATTTACCAACCAAAAATGCAATTAGCCTGCTCATACCTTAAAAGCGTGGGGCAGCACGAATAACTTGGCTCTTCGAATGTATCGTGCTTCCATTCAGTAGCGGCGCCAGATAATTGGCCTCGCGGGAGCTTTGGAGGGGCTGGATTGTTTATAGCAGGGGCTAATGAATTTTAATGCAACAAACAAAATAATGGCTAATTTAATATACTGATATTGAAAAAAAAAAACGTTTTTCTCTGGTCTGCATCCCCTTAGCGGTTGTGTGTGTTGCGCCGTACTGTGTTGTACTTGTACCCGTTCTGCAATCTGTTTTTCATTCATTCATTCATGAACAGCAGATCAGCTGTTGCAGTCAGATCACCGCGGCGGGTGACGGACAGATCAGAATGCATGCAAACACGACTCACCATACCTTGTTTGTTAAGTCCTCCAAAATCCCTGCTAATGTTTGAAACATGTCACATATCCACTCGCCGCCCTCCAATTCCAGATTGGCGTTGAATGCAGCAGCTACTTTATCTGCCAACTTGCCTCGTTGTTGTTGTTGTTGTTGTCGCCACATATTATGCAGAGAGGACGTCGGCTCGGCACGCAAGAATCACCGACCTGTTGCGATAAACCCGTATTTTATGTATGGCTCCTGTTTATTAAAAGAAGCGTTATATTTCCCTGTTCTATCCAAAGATGTTTGTTTTGTTTTTTTAACTCACACGCATCTCGAACGCGGAAGTGAAAGTGCGTTAGGGAAATAATATACATGCGGCCCGGTGGGACTATTCCATTGGTTCTCCCAGTCCACGTGACCATTTCTAGCATTTCAATTGGCTATAGTGACAGACATGCTTTTGATGACGTCCGGTAGATAGATACAGCTTCACAATAAAAGAGGTGGAGATACTCATCACGCAAACCCACGATAATGTTGCCGTCTCTCTCTCATTTCTCAGTTCTTCGCTTGATATAATTAATACAAATGTCCAATATAACGGAATTCGTAATGTATTTTATATATAAATAAAATAAAAAACATAACTGGGAGGGGGGGCTTGGAGGGGGCTAAGCCTTTTTCAGAGGGGGCTTGGGACCCTGCTAGCCCCTCCCCCCCGCCGCCCCTGCTTCCATTCAACAGACGGCAACACATGTCAAAGTCAAGTCTCACTCGTGTGATACTTCCTCTTCATACTCTGTCAGTACTCCTGGGTCCTAGCCCCCCCAGTTACACTATGTCATGCACATGTATTTTATATGTTAATAAAATTGCATTTATCTATAGTCCTAATTCTGTCACTGTTTGCTGTCACAAAGAAGGGTGTATCCGAAAGCTGTCTACAACATTTGTAACAGGTGATGAAAAAGTAAACAAATAATTAACTGTATTAGACATTTGTTAATGATGAATAGGCTTCACTTCAGATTAGGGCACACAATAGCATCTTCAAATTATTTATAGATGTGTTATGAATGTCTTAACAAATAATTTGTTGAACATGAACAAATAAATGGAGGTACAGTATAGTAGTTTTTTCATATCCATTTTTCAAAGCATCTACAAATGTGTTACTACACATTAAACAACATTATTAAATGATGAACAAATCAAGTACAAACAATGTTGATAATGATCTAATAATCATTTACGAATGTATATAAATGATTTGTTCATGATTAGTTCATTATCTACAAATACCTTATAATTGTCTTAGTTTGTATAATTGTCTCAGTTATTATAAAGTGTTACTGAAATACA
Organism: Notolepis coatsorum; assembly: GCF_963971535.1. Taxonomy (NCBI): domain Eukaryota; kingdom Metazoa; phylum Chordata; class Actinopteri; order Aulopiformes; family Paralepididae; genus Notolepis; species Notolepis coatsorum. The sequence continues at coordinate 40,632,364 of NC_140176.1, read as the reverse complement.
TTTATCAATAAAGGTGCTATTTGTTGATTTTGTGATAAAATGTGATGTATGTGGGGAAATAAATCAAGCCATGAATGGAACAAATCATGTTTATCTTGAAAAATATAAATTAAACAAGGTGGAGACAGTGAAGGAACACAGTGAACCTTTTTGTGATTTGTTTTTAACTTGTGTTCACCAGGTGTTCACAGTGTGCACTCAATGATAATGTGTTATTTCATATGTTCTTCACAGAAGATTTGCCAAAGCCAATGAGTCTCAGGTTAAAATAAATAATTAATCATATAATTTCTCTTCTAGTAAACATTGAAAATGGGTCCCACAAACCCGAACACCACACAAGGATTAAATACCCTGCTAGAAAAAAAACAGCATAGACCAGCATCATTTCAATGTTGGTCGATGTTGGTTAGTGCTGGTGTGATGCTGGTTTAGCTGGTGGACCAGCACCAAAACACAACTTATGCTGGTCATGCTGGTGACCAGCTATGCTGGTTTTTCTAGCAGGGTATGACCCGTTGTCTAACATAATTTTTCCCTCCAGTTCTACTACACAGAGAGATGCAGCACATCTTCTGGTTCAGTTAGCTACCAGCAAATAATACTAGAGTGACTAAATGTGACAATTGAATATATTTGATACTACAGTAGTAACTGTAGCTAATGTCATGTCCAATGCTTAGGCCTTGTAGCATTAGCTACAGATGTAGCTCTTAGGACTCTCAGCTCTGTGGCATGGGTGCCATGTCACTGCCAGGTTAACGGTATATTCAACCAGTAGGGGCGCTTGAGTTACACCAGTGATTATATCCATCGTACAGCCCGTGGCACAGATGAGCTCAGTTCGGTTACAGCTGGTGATTACTGCACAGGCGGCTGTCGGGCCATTGACTTCATTGAATTAATTTGTCTGTTACTCTGTCTGTTACTGATTTACAGTACTGTGAGTTCATGTGCATATTGTACAGACATGCTCTGAACTAAACTAAACTCAATAACAAATTTCGGGTAGCCTCATAATAACGTAAGTCACTGCACTTTGTGAGACTAGGGGCAGCATTTTTCATGGAACAAATAATATACCATTCTAACATTTATTTGCTGCTGTTCCAACGCCACCTCACTCGACTAAATCCGTGCATCGGTTCTCGAGTTACCTGACGAAATGTAAGGGAGAGTTGTTATTGCATCATTTTGGTTAGCCTCATAATAATGTAAGTCACGGAACTTCGCAAGCCTCTACTGACTAGGGGCTGCATTTTTTGTGGAACAAATAATATCCCATTCTAAACATTTATTTGCTGCTGTTCCAACGCCACCTCACTCGACCAAATCCGTGCATCGGTTCTCGAGTTACATGACGACATGTAAGGGTGAGTTGTTATTGCATAATTTCTGTTAGCCTCATAATAAGTTTTACACTTGGGAACAAGTCATGGCACTTCGCGAGCCTCTACTGACTACTGATGCATCGTACCGTGGCAGAACCCATTAGCTATTCCTTTAGCATTTTGAAGAAGCATAATCAACAAACCAACACTTTTCTCTCTTCAATCGTCCTAGCATACTCTGTCAAAATGAGGCAAACTCTAAAGATGCTTAAAAACTCAACATGAAACTTGATGGCTCTCAGTTCAGATTAGCCACTACAGGAGGTTAACATTACTAACTTAGAATAACAGTCTATAGAGAAAAGCAGGCAAGCCAGAACGGGAACGGGTGAGTGTCATGGTGTGAGGAAGTCTTCTTCTTCTTCTTCTTCTTCTTCTTCTTCTTCTTCTTCTTCTTCTTCTTCTTCTTCTTCTTCTTCTTCTTCTTCTTCTTCTTCTTCTTCTTCTTCTTCTTCTTCTTCTTCTTCTTCTTCTTCTTCTTCTTCTTCTTCTTCTTCTTCTTCTTCTTCTTCTTCTTCTTCTTCCTTTGCTTATTTTCCCTGGGCAGAATAGACAGCACATAGTGCCCCCCCCCCCCCCCCCCCATTGGCTCTTTTTCAAGGGAGACCTGTGCATAGGCAGCGGGTATGTAAGGCCAGGCGTGGCTATGCCGACCTAAACCAGCAGCCCCAGTCTGCGCATTATTATAGCCTAGGCTACGATATTGTGTGTGTGTGGGCTGCTGCAGCCTGGTGGTGACAATACGCAAGGGTCGGCCAACAAAGGTGTCAATGGCAGTAGGTGTGGTGGCCGTTTAACATTCCAGACTGCAGGCAGTAACCAATCACGCCGCATCATCAAACTAACCGATGCCAGTCTGGTCTTCAAAATCCTCCATGGTCTAGCCCCACCCCCACTTTCTGATTTTTCACCTCCAGGTTCACCAGAACTGTTGTACCAGGTGACTTGGCTGTTCCATTAAGGACAAGTACATTTAGAAAATCAGCGCTCTCCGTGAGAGCTGCCAAGACCTGGAACTCCATTCCAAGTTACATGCCGCCTGGGCATAACACGGATCACCTGAGGCCAAGGGCTTGCTCTATGAGGGCATGATGAGACTGAGTCAGAGTTAATGAAATCGTGGAAACTTTTTAGAGCTACTATGTACATTGTTTTCAAAGCAGCTTCACATTGAAAGTGATCTCACAGACAAACTTAAAGCAGAAAAGACGTTGCATTTTTTTTTGGTGCATTAAGGTAAGACAATGGTTAACACTTTAATCGCGGATGACGTGTTTAGACGTCATTCCTCGCCATGCTCATTCTGCCGAAGATGCCGTAACTCGTCTTTGATATCAATAATTAAAAAATCTGTGATCGAAATCATATTTCTCCTCCGGAGACATGAGATGTACTGGTGAGCTCCACTCAACTGTCTAACGGTTCGAGAGCGCCATCTGGTGGCCGATCGGCAGATCGGCCAAGAGGGAGGGGCGCGCCAAACAGGAAGTGCTCATCCATAATCCGTCCGGGCACTCGCGATCGGTAGCCGGACTCCATCTCAACACACTGGATAATCAATCGCTCGCCCTAACTCAATAAACAACGTTATTTGGACGTATATAGTATTATACAACCTGGAAATGGTTCATCAGGATCAACATCCCATAATCGAAAACTGTCTACTCCACGCTGATCGTCCAACGGCGCGAGGAAGATATGGTAAGATCCAGCGTTATTTGCTAACGTATTCTATACTAACTGATCTGATGATCATATGACCCACACTAGATGAATGGTATAACGTTGCCCACGGAATTATAAACGCCCCCTCGCCCATCCGGTCAATATCAGATGATACGTAGTAACTTCTAGAAGTACCTCCAGTTGAAATCAAGTTCTGGAGAAAGTTGCAGAAAACGATAAAAACATACTTATACTTTAGACCATATTTTAGTATGAATATGTGAATGAAAAAGTATATCGTTGCTACACCCTGAACAATGGATATAGGACATTGAATGGGCCATAATAATGGCAATTTAGCAATAGAATTTAAAAAGTTATAGCCCTGCAAAGAATGGGAACTTCTCCATAGACAAATAGAGCTGGCTAGGGATGGTAAATTATGAATTAGAACCATGGCGATCAAAGTGTCATATTGGATGTCTTCATTTGAACAATTAATTTGCACTATATGAAATGAGTGGGGATCGCTGTAGTAGCCTAGTGGGTGTGTGTATTGTATGAAATCAGAACCTGGACAGCACCGTTTGCGTGCACCATTTGCGTGCAAGAAAAAAAGAAAAAGGAAAGATTTTGCGCACTCCACGCAAGTCCCATCCCATCTACGGCCTACCCTAATGTCCAGCTCAACCGCCGCCTATGGACCTGTGTACAATAGACATAGAAAAACACACTGGACAAACAAGTATAATTCAGACAAAGATTCAGTGGAACTTCAACAAACATGAATATCAAATTAAACAAGTACAAACAACATCTAATATCAGAGTTCAATTTTTTTTATATTCTAACGGAATGAAATGTTCTAACTTCAATGTTTTCTGTAGCTCATTCCATTTGTACAGGGTATAACATTTAAAACCAGTTTTGCCAAGCTCAGTTTTTACATGTAGTGTATCTAGCGTCCCCGACCGCCAAGAACCTTGGTGTTGTCCTCGACGACCAGTTGAACTTCTCTGCTCACATCGCAGCGACAACCAGAACCTGCAGATTCCTCCTGAGCAACGTCAGAAGGATCCGCCCCTTCTTGACAAAAGAAGCCACCCAACTCCTCGTCCAATCAACAGTCATCTCCCGCCTCGACTACTGCAACGCACTGCTCGCTGGCCTCCCGGCCATTGCCACCAAGCCCCTTCAACTCATTTAGAACGCAGCGGCCCGCCTGATCTCAAACCTACCGAAGTCGGCCCATGTCACCCCACTTCTTAGGGACCTGCACTGGCTCCCCATTGCTGCACGTATCCGCTTCAAGGCCCTCGACCTAGCATACCGTGCGGCAAAGGGAACCACTCGCGCCTACCTCCGGTCAATGGTCTCTAACTACACACCCTCAAGACCCCTACGCTCTGCATCTTCTGGCCGCCTCAGACCTACTCCTATCCAAGCCCCGGGAGGGTCATCAAAGAGATGCCGCCTATTCTCAGTCCTTGCCCCACAATAGTGGAATGAACTACCCACCCCAGTTAGGACAGCCGATTTGCAGTGGCAAATTGACAGTAGGTCAAACGCTCCACGCGTGTGCGCGTGCGCGTGCGCGCGCATGCACAGTTTTTTTTGGCTGCTCTCGTCCTGCAGCTGGATACTATTGCCTCACAGCGCGGCCGTCAGCGCGCGGCCCAGAGAGCGCCGCTGGCTCTGCGGCTCTGCAGCTGCATGCTTCTCCGGGAGTCCGGTTGGATAATGCCATGTAAAAAGCGATTGCGCGTACTTCAGCCTCAGTGACCGAGGTATAACGCCGTTATACCGAGTTATACCAGCACTGCACCACTGGTCACGAGACACGGTGGTGGTGCATGAAAAAGACATGCAGATATGTAGGTGCAGTTAAGGTGTAGTACCAGCAGGGAGCGCTAATCCCAAAACAAAAACGAAAAAAAAAAAGGAATTCTGTACCAGGGATTGAAACCAATAGTATTCAGCTGCACAGCCAGAGCAGTGTTGCGTTCCTCATATCAACACTGGTTGCACGCACGCTAATGATGCCACGTGCACGCTCGCTCCCGGGCGTGTGCATGCACTCCCGCGCATACGCATAAATGTTCCCTCGCTTAATCACAGACTAAAGACGATGCCTAATTGCCTCTACGAGTGGAATGTAACACATTTCATTCACAAGTTCTGTGTGAATGTATCTGAGAATGTATTTAACACACCTGACGACCGGCACTATTGATATGCAAAGTAGCCCAGGTGGGTACTTAGCGAGTTGGCGAGTGCAGCGCATTCCTGTGTGCACGTGCGTGCCGTGCACATCTGTGCGTGCGCGTGCTTCTGCTCACAAAACTTTCTCAAATGGTCTCTACTGTAAATCCATTTGCATTTCCCAGATAATGTTGGCCAACTTTAATACCTTCATAGGAAACTGCCTGCTTAAAATGGACCTCCAAGTGGTTCTTCAACTTACTCGACCTTGTTGGATTGAATAAGGATGCATTGCAGAAAGGGCAATGAAAGTGCTGGCAGCATGTGATGCATCAAGATTTATAATTTTTAATGGTGATATGCATCTAGAAAAATAAAGGGCCTAATTTGTCAAATTGAACGTTCTTATATGATTCCACAGACATAACTTTGACCACAAGACCACCTGACATACCCACATATAGCTCATAGTCTTATGCATATTGCACATAGTTCATGTATAATACTGTAAAATAGCTTAGACATAGCCTACTTGCATAGAATAGTCATGTATAATAATGTATAATATTGCTGGCTGTACAATACTGCTGTACAATACTGCTGTAGGCCTGTAATACTGCTGTTCACCAGTATACACATATTTACATTAAACATAATATTCAGCATTCCTTAATTACCATCATACCCACATAGACTGTATGGTTACTAGCTACAGTACCTGCAGATTAGACTACCATGCGCTGTCAACTCTCGCTCTGACTCGGACCCGCTGAAAGAGACAACACTCATTCCGTGAAAACCCGCCCTACTCTGCTCTGATTTGCAGACTGTGGGTGGGGGGGAGAAACGCTGACGGGACACTGAATGTGATTGGACCAGAGTAGACAGACACAGACAGGCAGAGCACTGCTTGCAGAGGAGTCAGCGGAAAATTTCGAGAATGCCTGCCATACGCACTGGATATATTTTCCTTCCACTTGGTATCACTCCGAAATCACGTTTCAACCAAGTCACTAACGTAACGTTGCTGTCATGAGCCTGCGCTATGGTAGCCTACAAGTGATAAAATAAATAAAACATCCAACTTGCACACTCGGCAACAAGTTGCGCGCGGGCCGCACTAACACTAAACTTTGATGTCAAGTAGGGGGCCGCAAAATATAATCCAGCGGGCCGCAATTGGCCCGTGGGCCACAAGTTTGAGATCCCTGGCTTAGACATAGCCTACTTGCATAGAATAGTCATGTATAATAATGTATAATATTGCTGGCTGTACAATACTGCTGTACAATACTGCTGTAGGCCTATAATACTGCTGTTCATATCCAGTATACACATATTTACATTAAACATAATATTCACCATTCCTTAATTACCATCATACCCACATAGACTGTAGTGTATAGCATAGCAAAAGTATACCGTTACCTTATATTCATGTAAAGTAAGGCAATTGAAATATAACAGAACTTTAAACTAATGTTGGACTGACAATTAGTTTTGCAGGGCTGCAAGTTACTTAGGCTACAAAGTTTACGTTGAAGTCAGTGCCATTAGTACACAATAATTATTATATACACAATCCCTTGCGGCATCGTATTGTTAATTTTGTTGTCAAATTCTCCTATATTTATATTAATTTGTAGTTATTCAAGTGTTAGTTATGCTAACGTAACGTTACTTACTTTCGATTGTTTTCGCACATCCCTCACAGTCTTGTGCACAGAGACCAAGCTGCAATACTCCAGCCAACCAGTTCAGCCATTGGGTGGGTGGCGCTGCTGAGCGGCCCTGAGAGCGTTGCTCTGCGGCTGTGCAGCTGGACCCTTCTCATTGAAACAGCAGTCACTGCAGTTGGAGGCTTTCACCACTACATTACCACCAATGGTACAGTTTTTTTTTTTATCCACTTTTTCTCCCATTTTCTATATTTTTTCCCATCCCAATTTCGTATCATCCAATTCAACCCTCCCCTGTCACGGACGCTGTTTCTTGCCTCCCACAAGCCGGCTGCAATGTGGACTAAGTCATACATAGCACAAGTCCCCTCCGGTACCTGAGGTAACAGCAGTCGCATCTTTTCACCTGCGCAGCTCGACCTCTCAGTGGCGAGGAGTAACGCGTGGGAGGCTCACGCTGCCCCCGACACTTCCTGATTCTACTGCGCAGGCGCACCAACCGACCTGTAGGAGTCGCTGTCCACAACGCCCGATCCCCACCCATCAGTTTCCCACCCCCTAATACGGCCAATGTGTATTAGTACGGACGACCAGCTAAACTGAAAGCAAATGTGGAGCGCTGGGCTCGAACTGACGAGCCCAGTGGTTCCAGCATTTCGTGGCGAGCGCCTTGCCCACTACACCACGTAGCCGCCCGGTCACCAATGGTACAGTTATGGTTAGAGTTAAGGTTAGTTTTAAGGTTGGCTTAACGGTTATGGTTAGGGTATACAATTAGCTTTTAATAAGGGTTATATATATGTGTTGTATTTAATCAATCTTAGCAATCAAAGAGCAGAGATAACTTTCATGAAAAGAGCCTATACGCATATCCCTTATTTTAGCTAAAGAAGGCCATCCCACTTTTTCATATAAAACACAATGGTGAGTGATATTTATAAATGTATCTCCAGTGATAAAACACAGTGCATTATTATACACAGCACCGAGGGGTTTTTAAAGTGGAGGGAGAGACATGCATGTACAGAATGTCACCATCATTGAATACAGACATAATTGTTGTAGAAAAGCTCAAATTTATTTCTATACAATAATCCAATTTTACTTTTTGGAAAGGGATTCCACGTGGGTGTAAAAAGAAAATCCTAAATATTTATAACCCTGAAGTGTATGGATACTAATAGGAATATTTCATTTCAAACCTTTATTTAAAATCGAAAGGCAAGTGAGTTTTCTCAAATGTATAGTCACATATGGAAATAAGAAAAAAGAAAAAAAAGCACATCAAATCACACAGCATATAAAGTCATAACAATAAGACAACAAGACGAGGCAAAAGTAAGGATAACATATCAATTAAAACACGTACAACTTGATTGACAAAGGTTGAAGATCAAGGTTTTAAACGTTTCCATGAGCTAGGTGGCGTCATAGCAAAATGCAGATGTACCCTGTTAGGGTAATATTGCTCGCACAAGAGCTTGAAAATAGAATACGCTTTGTTTTATTAAGTGAATAAGTCAAGTTATCACGTTAAGTGTATCAGCTAAATGATCGAGTGTTGAGCTGAATGACGACGTCCTTCCTCTACTTTCTCTTCACCTTTACATCCACAAACCAGAAGACGAGTTTTTCAGTCGAGTGCATTCCATTGTTCATAGCAAGCTATCGGTCTCTTGTCATCATTGTGGCTTTTTTCCTCTCTATTGAATACCTGGTATATCTGCGCCATATAGATGAATACAATAATTTACACAATTGCTTAACAACGTTGTCAGTGACCTTCAAATCAACCCAACCAACCTCCCTCCCTTCTCTCTCTCTCTCTCTCTCTCTCTCTCTCTCTCTCTCTCTCTCTCTCTCATTGTGTTCTCCTCTCCTCGCAGGAAGCTGATTGTCAACGATGTGAGAGGCAATTAATCGCAAACAATAAAAGCTGAAAGTCCATTTGACTAGCTAACTCTGCATAGGCTGTTATGATGTTTCCTAGTCAGTGACACATTTCCTATTTCATTTGGTTCATTATTGGCTAAGTGGTGCCAGGAATGGTCAGAATGATCTCACCGATATGAATGAAGGGCGAGGGAGAGATTGGTTTAAATGCCTCTGTGTAATTGCATCCCGTTAGCCAAGATATGCAATTGAATTATGTTTACTTCAGTGAAGGGGGGGGGGTGTACATAATGTTCAGTGGTGTGTGTGTGTGTGTGTGTGTGTGTGTGTGTGTGTGTGTGTGTGTGTGTGTGTGTGTGTGTGTGTGTGTGTGTGTGTGTGTGTGTGTGTGTGTGTGTGTGTGTGTGTGTGTGTGTGTGTGTGTGTGTGTGTGTGTGTGTGTGTGTGTGTGTGTGTGTGTGTGTGTGTGCAGTCCGCGTGTGACTGTGTGACAGTATGAGAGTGCAAGAGAGAGAAAGTGAGTTCCATAATCACCCAAATACTTTAATCAGCGTATGAGTCAAATCATTTTACTGCTATTTGTGTTCCTTTAGTGTGTATATTGTCTTATTAACAAGCAGTAAGCCCAACGCAGAATGTACCCTACAAGTTGTCAACTTTTCAATTATATTTTCAAGTAACATAAATGGACTGCATTTATAGAGCAGCTTTTATCCAAAGCGCTTTACAACTTACGTCTCACATTCACCCGTTCATTCACGGCGGAGACAACAATGCGAGGTGCCAAGGACCCTTGCTCAAGGAGCCGGAATCAAACCGGAAACCTTCCGATTAACAGACGACCGCTCTACCTTCCGAGCCACTGTCGCCCCTAGTAACATGTCTTTGTGGCCTTGTCTTCTTTTTACTTGGATCAACTAAATAGGAAAGAGTGATTGTGTGAGTGAATGGGTATGTGAGGAACAAATTGTAAAGCCCTTTGGATAAAAGCAAATGCAGTCCATTTACCGTTTACCAGGGTTACCATAAATGATTTTTCTTTGAGTCTTCAGCAGCGCAATGTTCTTGTTCTATCATGATTTTATTAACTTTTTTATGTTGCCTCTCTAGCTTCAACACATCAACACAGCTGTGGAAGCAGGTTTTGTTTACACTGTGTTTACACTGTGTTCATAATAATAGATTATTGATTTTCTTCCTATGTATAGTCATACTTTACTTCTACAGTCTACCTAAAAAACACACAAAGACACACTTGTACACAGACACACACGCACACACACACACACACACACACACACACACACACACACACACACACACACACACACACACACACACACACACACACACACACACACACACACACACACACACACACACAATAGGACACAAAATGTCTTGTAGAAAATGTAATCTTATAAAAATCTATAATATATCCCTCAGCCTCACACACTCAAACTCACAAACACAATTTTAAACACAAACAAAAACAAAGTTCGTAGAGAGGCGTACACACTCAAACACACATTCTCTGCCCCCACACACAAGCACAAAACAACACACCACACATGTACACACTCAAACACACATTCTCTGTTTCTCTCTCTATCTCTCGCCCCCCCCCCACCCCCCCCCCCCCCCCCTCCCACCCACACACACACACAAGCACAAAACAACACACCACACACGTGCGCCGCATGCTATATCTGACTGGGCAGATCCTGAGGCGTGTCCAATCGCAGTGTGTTGACAGGGGACAGTGGGATTATCTGAAGACACAAGCTCCTTGCTCTGCCCTCCTGGTTACCATAACAATACACCACAGTATACACACTAGCATAAGCTGACGTCCGTCACCACAAAAGACTGCTGCTGTCGCTGCTACATGGGGTAGAAGGCCGTCAGGAAATACTAGTGTGTGTGCGTGTGTGTGTGTGTGTGTGTGTGTGTGTGTGTGTGTGTGTGTGTGTGTGTGTGTGTGTGTGTGTGTGTGTGTGTGTGTGTGTGTGTGTGTGTGTGTGTGTGTGTGTGTGTGTGTGTGTGTGCGTGTGTGTGTGTGTGTGTGTGTGTGTGTGCGTGTGTGTGTGTGTGTACTGCTATCTCTCCGTCTAATGATGCAGTGCTGATGACTGTGGCGCGTGGCGTCCCTATCATGTGGCGGAGAATTGATTAGTTAAGGGTCACACACTGCCAGGTTTAGAGTGGGCTGTGCACGTGTGTGTGTGTGTGTGTGTGTGTGTGTGTGTGTGTGTGTGTGTGTGTGTGTGTGTGTGTGTGTGTGTGTGTGTGTGTGTGTGTGTGTGTGTGTGTGTGTGTGTGTGTGTGTGTGTGTGTGTGTGTGTGTGTGTGTGTGTGTGTGTGTGTGTGTGTGTGTGTGTGTGAGTGAGAGAGATAGATACATATAGATAGATAGATAGATAGATAGATAGATAGATAGATAGATAGATAGATAGATAGATAGATAGATAGATAGATAGATAGATAGATAGATAGATAGATAGATAGATAGATAGATAGATAGATAGATAGATAGATAGATAGATAGATAGATAGATAGATAGATAGATAGATAGATAGATAGATAGATAGATAGATAGATAGATAGATAGATAGATAGATAGATAGATAGATAGATAGATAGAAAAGAGAGTGAGGGAGTGTGTTTGTTTGTATGAGAGTGTGAGTGTGTGCAGGGTGTGTGCAGTGTGTGTGTGTGTGTGTGTGTGTGTGTGTGTGTGTGTGTGTGTGTGTGTGTGTGTGTGTGTGTGTGTGTGTGTGTGTGTGTGTGTGTGTGTGTGTGTGTATGTGTGTGTATGTGTGTATGCCGTCAGACCTCCTGAGCTGAATATTGATGTATTGATTAAGTGCTGGTGTTGCTTAAAGCCATTTGCTCCTTGGGGAGTCACACACACACCCGCATGCACGCGCGCGCGCACACACACACACACACACACACACACACACACGCACACGTGTACACACAATGACTATTGACAACTGTGTCATCCTCTCTGTAAAGACAATTGCTGACAAGCGCAGTCGTTTCTCGTCATATCGCCTCATTGTCTTATCATAGACAGCCACGAGGCGGGCGTGCAGCACACCTGCCACGCTCCCATTCAGCGGCATGCTAATGCAGGCTCCACCACATAATGCCACGGCATTAGCTTGATTTAAGAGCCTTCTGGTGCACCACTCAGCCGGCTATACGTGCCATTGTGTCGCCCTGAGGACGGTTTGCGGCCTGTCCCAGATGTGCTCTCGCTCTTGCTCTCTCTCTCTCTCTCTCTCTCTCTCTCTCTCTCTCTCTCTCTCTCTCTCTCTCTCTCTCTCTCTCTCTCTCTCTCTCTCTCTCTCTCTCTCCAAGCGCTACTAGAGAGCAAATCCGCCAATATTGAATTCACCTAAAATAGAATCCCTGTTGCTGCTGCTGGGGGGTGGGGGGGGTGGGGAGCTTGGTATATCTCTGGTTCTGGTAATCTTCATGTTTTGGGAAGGGATGAGGAGTGATAGGAGAGAGGAGAGGGGGGACAGGAGTTGAGAGGAGAGAGGAGAGGAGGAGAGAGGAAAGGAGAGGAGAGAGGAGAGGGGGGAGAGGAGTTGAGAGGAGAGAGGAGAGGAGGAGAGAGGAAGGAGAGGAGCAGGAGACAATAGGGGAAAGGAGTTGATGGGAGGAGATAGGATGGGGGAGGAAAGGAGGGGAAAGACCTTGGTATCTCCAGTTCTGGTAATCCTCTGGTTTTGCACTTAAATGAAAGTTAGATGGTTAGAGAGGTTAGAGGGTTTAATCACCCTACAGGGGCCCCTGTAAACATATTGAAAAACAATTGTATGACTCGTACAATTGTATGACAAATACAAACATAATTCATGTGTTTCACGACGCGCGGACGTGTCAAAATGCACGGGCATCAATCAACCCGTTTTATCACAATTCGTTAAGTCAACTTTAAAGGTGTTGCACATCATTTGGAAATGGCCAACATTGTGTCCCAGCTGTTATCCTGGTCAGTTTAGTTTAGTCTACATACCTAACCCAGCATCTAGTCATATTCAGATCTAATTTCATTGCCTATATTTATGTCTACTGTTACCCTCCCCATACAGTACCTTTTACCTCCCTCCTCCCCCCATGCTGCTATGATGCTTGCATTTCCCAATGGGATCAATAAAGGAATATCTTATCTTAGACTGTGTTGATGAAGAGACAGTGTTTAGAGCTGCTCCATTGACAGTTCACATGAAGCCGTCCGTGTGGACAGCCTCCCAGAGTGACCTTTTCTGAGGACAAGGTATTTTCTGCTTTAAAACCAGCTCATTTGCTGGAGGTGTTAACGCTCAAAGTCTGGCCTCTCGCAGTAGGAGCGGCTCCGGAACGCGTCCGGCGGCGACACCAAAGATCCTCTCTGATCGTCTGGATCCCGTCTCCTGTGAGAGGGTTTGATCGCTTGCAGACATATCGATCGAGGTGTCAGGCCATCTGAAAAGCTGTTTTAATTCCATTGTAATGTGAATTTTATCTTTGATATCATATTGTTAGCCTACATATTCGGCCAATTACAGTCTGTTTCTAGTGCATGGTACCACTGTAGCATTTGCCGTAAAAACAAATGGTAAATGGTGCATTTATATAGTGCTTTTATCCAAAGCGCTTTACAATTTTGACCCATTCACTCACACATTCACACACTGTGACGGTGGAGGCGACCATGCAAGGTGCCAACCTGCTCATCGGGAGCGATTAGGGGTTTAGCGTCTTGCTCAAGGACACTTCGACACGCTGCCCTGGGAGTAATCGGGAAACTTCCGATTACCAGACGACCACTCTACCTGCTGAGCCACTGTCGCCCCTGAATAGAGGTACCAATATATGGTCAATAAAAAAGATAAAGAACAAAATAATAAAAGAACAAAATAATATGGTGTGCAGTATATTCTACAAGGCAGATCCAGGATTTTTGTGCAAAACATCTTAACGTTGTTTGCTATCCCAATGAAAACCAAATGGCAACAAGTAGCCATAAGCTGTAACCTGCGTTAAACAGTGTACAATTCACCTATCTCAAACCCTGCCCTCTTTTCTTGATCCTCCAATCGAAAACGGTTTGTGAGAGGGAAGCAAACATTGCGATTGGAGGATCAATTAAATTCACTTTCAGTCAATTGCGCATGTAAGACCGAATATGGACTTAGAAAATGGTTACTGGTACAATGGTTACTGGTCACCGAATGCTATGGAGGTCTAAAACACCAAGACTGAATTCAGGGAAGATGTTCTATAGAATGTGCACCTGTCAAAGGGTTAAAGGCTGGTATACAGTCAATGGAATACAACACAAATGTTGCCTCTTAGGATGAGGTTGGACAATTCAGATTCAGGTCCATCTATCAAAAGTGTGTGTGTGTGCGCGCGCGTGTGTGCGTGTGTGTGTGTGTGTGTGTGTGTGTGTGTGTGTGTGTGTGTGTGTGCACGTGCGTGCAAGCGTGTGTGTGATGGAGGGGAATGGTGCAGCATCCGTACTATTCACACACAACCACAACTGTCTGGAAGTAAAAACAGAAGAGAGAAATCAATGGGATTTAATGAGATCAGAAACAATCACTGACAATACAACATCAATCACACACATCGCCACTGTGAGTGTGCGCGTGTACGTGTGCACAATATATAGTGTGTGTGTGTGTATGTGTGCGTGCGTGTGTGTTTACGCGGGCTGTGATTGAGATGAATCACCCACAACTGTGTAATGATTCGCCGTCATTTGCATTTTATCAATCAAGCCGTGTCTGAGGAGCATGGAGGGCAATTAGCTAATGTGTTTGCCTAAACTCATCAGAGGAGGCAATTAGCAAGGGGAAACAGATAAGACTAAGCCATCTATCAGAGAGGAGGGGAGGAGGAGAGAGGAGAGGAGCAGGAGAGAAGAGGGGAGAGGAGTTGATAGGAGGAGGGAGGAGAGTAGGGGAGAGGACGGGAGGAGAGGAGGGGAGGGGAGAGGAGTTGATAAGAGGAGAGGAGAGGAGAGGAGAGGAGAGGAGAGGATAGGAGAGGAGAGGAGAGGAGAGGAGAGGAGAGGAGAGGAGAGGAGAGGAGAGGAGAGGAGAGGAGAGGAGAGGAGAGTAGGGGAGAGGACGGGAGGAGAGGAGGGGAGGGGAGGGGAGAAGAGTTGATAAGAGGAGAGGAGAGGAGAGGAGAGGAGAGGAGAGGAGAGGAGAGGAGAGGAGAGGAGAGGAGAGGAGAGGAGAGGAGAGGAGAGGAGAGGAGAGGAGAGGAGAGGAGAGGAAGGGAGGGGAGAGGAGTTGATAAGAGGAGAGGAGAGGACGGGAGGAGAGGAGGGGAGGGGAGGGGAGAGGATATGATAAGAGGAGGAGAGGAGAGCAGAGGAGAGGATAGGAGAGAGGAGGGGAGGAGAGAGGAAAGAAGAGGAGCAGAAGAGAAGAGGGGAGAGGAGTTGATAGGAGGAGGGAGGAGATGATGGGAGAGGACAGGAGGGGAGGAGATAGAGGAGGGGAGAGAGGATAGGAAGGGAGAGGAGTTGATTGGAGGAGAGGAGAGAGGAGAGGAAAGGATGGGGGAGCAGAAGAGAAGAGGGGAGAGGAGTTGGAGGAGAGGAGAAAGGAAAGGAGGGGAAGGTAGGGTAGGATAGGAGGGGAGAGAGGACAGTAAGGCAGATGAGTTGATAGGAGGAGTGGAGAGAGGAGAGGAGGAGAGGAAAGGAGAGGAGCAGAAGAGAATAGGGGAAAGGAATTGATGGGGGAGAGAGGATGGGGGAGGAAAGGAGGGGAGAGGAGGGGAGAGAGGACATGAAAGGAGAGGATAGGATGGGAGAGAAGAGGAGAGAATAAGGGCAAGGAAAGGGTTATGTGCGAGAAGAGGAGGGGAGATGCAATGAGGATAGTGTGGGTGAGGAGGAGGAAGAGAGGAGTGGAGGGGGATGAAGAGGAGGAGCAGAGATGAGAGGAGGAGGAAATTACTTGTAGAGCAGAAAGAGCAGCGTAGGACAAAAGACAAGTTGGGCCGAGATGATCTTTACTGTTTGAAAAAGGGGCTTATCTGTCACACCTAACAACCAATCTCATGCCCCCCCCCCCTCTTCACTCCTCTCTGTCTCTCACATTCTAATTACAACAGATGGCATTGAAGTGGCAGCCGGAGCATATTTCATCGGGGAGGGAATAAAAGCAATTAGACATTCAATTTGGTGTGTAATTAATCCCACATCAAAGCCTTCATTAGTGAGCGCTCGTTAGCGAAACATGTCTCTCTGAGAGGTTGGATAATGGGCCCCCTCGTCAAGGGATCACAGCTAAGAGGCAAATCAAACAAGGTTAAACAAAAGCCATTGTTCCACTGGTGGAGGACTAAGACAAATGGGGCGGGGAAGCGCTGGTCGGCTGTGACTCATTGTTTTACACGCATGTTCAAGCCTGGGGTTTCTTTCTTTTTTTTTCTTCCGGTAAGGGCCGGGGGTTTTAACTGTTAAATCTTCGGCTGAACATAATTCCAAAATAAGTCCCTGCTCTTGTCAAAGATGCAATATAACTGTCCATTCAATTTCCTTTTATAGCTGCGACTGTAAGAATAATAAAAACAATAATAATAAGAAGAATTACATTTATTTGTTTGCCGGGTCAATGCCACACACACTACGTCCGATTTGAATACTTCGGTTGAGCTAACGCTTCGTGTGACATGAGTGATGCAGTTGTATGAGCGTGTGATTTTCTTGCTATGGCGGCGGCAGTCAGCATTAAGATCCATGTTGTCTTAAACCCGGCGTCATCCAGTATCCACGTTACCCTGCTAGCTAGCATGACCCCCGTGTCCCTGTTTTCACTTAAAGTTTGAGCGCCGTAGATGTCGGAGAGATAAGTCCGGTATGTAATACACCGACGGTATCTACACCTTTTTTCACCAACGCTCTGCCATGTTTCCATGAGGTCATTCGTCCTCCGTCGTGTCTCTGCGGTTATTTACACACCTTGGACCAGGGCGATGGAGAGGGATGTTACAACCTGTATCTCTCAGACGCAGGCCTTCCTGGCGAAGCGTGAACACGTCTTATAGAGGAGTTATTGTTATGATCCTTCCCAGGTTGTTAAGTTGACTTCATACCTGTAAAGAACACTTTATTTATTTAATTTTTTTTTATCATGGATACAATTATGGTGTCGTATAGTATATAAAAATGTCCCTGTTTTTTCTGGCCCCTAGTAACTTAAATTTTTTGTTTGAAATTAGATTAAATTGGAAGCGGAAAGAAAATACAATCCAGTATTGTCCCGTTGTGACTGATATGGTGATTTATCACCATCATCATGGCTTTCATTTGCCACATATCAACGTAGCCTACTATTGTTATAATTAACTAGAATGGGTGCTCAGTGGAGCACATATGTCCTCATGCTATAGTTGGTAATAAACATCTCCCACCAATGAATGAAGAAGGTATGGCATCTACACATACATTTTATGTTGTTTGTTGTGGCCTTTTCAGGATGTGCGTGAGTCACAAATCCTTCCATGCAGTTTATGCTTTTCATTGAGACTGATGTGCCTTTAGCATACACAAGTTGTTTCCAATCAATCAGATGTAGGGGAAGGGGGGGGGGACAATGCCTGCACACAGACTGTAACATTACCTGAGGCAACAGCAGCAGATGCAGGGGTGGCAGAAGTACAAGGTGTGATAGTGGAGGACACAGCTGGTGAAGTGGTGACGGAGAATCAACCGGCAAGAAGTAACCAGAAGACAGTAGCAAGAACTGGTGTTTTGGGTGTATAACGTGGTTTAGTATAGTTTAGTTGTAGTTGTATTAGTAGTCGTTTGTAATGTATATGTTGTATGCGTATAATATGTGTTTATGTAATAACATGTTTGTGTTTGCTGTTAGTAGTGTGTGTAGACTATGTTTACTTGTACTGGAATGTGTCTGTTTGCTGTTAGTAGTGCATAATATGATTTATTGTACTGAAATGTTTGTGTTTGCTGTTAGTAGTGTGTATAATATGTGCCCTTGTAATAACAGGGCATGCAGTGGATGTTGCTATGATTGCTTACAACAATCAAATGTTGTATATATATATATATATATATATATTAGGGCTGTCAAAATGAATGCTTTAATTTTGGAGATTAATTTAAATAATTTAAAGCATTAAAATAAATTAATCTAGATTAATCTATGGAGTGAAACATCTTCAACGTTCTGAACTTTCAGCAGTATATTCGCCACGGATATAAGAAAGAGGTCTAGCTGAGTCAATGTTGATGGTTTTGTTGAACATTTGTATTTCACAGGAGAGAAACTGTATTAAAAGAAAGCTATTAAAATAGTCTTTGAATCTAAATATAGTTTCTTTGTGTTGATTTTACATTAATTCCATGATTTTACTCAAGTAAATATCTGTTAAAAGCTTCGGTCTTAAGTAGAAAAATGCTATTTTTAATCTAGATTAATCTAGATTAATTACAGAAAATTGTGAGATTAATTAGTTAAATCTTTTTTATCTATTGACAGCACTAATATATATATATACTATTATATAGTATATATATATATACAACATTTGATTGTTGTAAATTCATAGTGTTGTCTTTGTCTAATTGTAGTCTGGCTGTTCAGAAGTTGTCAGGCCATACATAGGCTACCGCATCTTCTTCAAGGGTCTTCACCTGGCATTCCATGCAACAAAGGGAATGGCTCCTTCCTACCTCTGGTCAATGGTCTCTAACTACTCACCTTACAATCTGCATCTCACTCCTCTTTAGGTTTCTGGGGGGTCATTGAAATGAAGCAGGCAATTCTCTGTGCTGGCTCCACAGTGGTGGAATGAACTTCCGTCCAGTCGTCCACCATTGACTAAAAACACTTTTTACAGTCTTAACTACTATGTATTATGCTACCATGCCTAATGTATACTACTACATACTATGCTACTATGTCTATACTGCTATGCACTCAAAGTAACGCACTCCAAATGTGGCTTTATAGACAAACAATAACACTTACCACCAGAGGTGTACCCTCTTGCTAACTTGTTACACACAATGTGTAAGTCAGCTAAATGACTAAATGTAAATGAAGGCATAAAGTATTAGTCAAAAAGAAAATGCTATGCCTCATCCCGCATTGACTACAATTAGCATTATGTTATTCTTCAGTTTGTTTTCTGTGGACTATTTTAAAGAGTAGTGAAACATGAGGTGATTGGATAAATAAAATCCATACCAAGTCCCCATGTTATACCTGCTTTTAAAATTATCTTTAGACATGGTAAATTTTTTCTATTGCCACCCCCCTTTTTTCTGTGTCTGTCTTTCTTTCTGCACGTGTGTGTGTATTTGTGTGTGTGGTGTGTGTGTGTGTGTGTGTGTGTGTGTGTGTGTGTGTGTGTGTGTGTGTGTGTGTGTGTGTGTGTGTGTGTGTGTGTGTGTGTGTGTGTGTGTGTGTGTGTGTGTGTGTGTGTGTGTGTGTGTGCGTGCGCGTGATAGAGATAGAGATAGAGACAGAGACAAAGACATTAGTCTTGAGGGGAAATAGACGTACGCTTGGAGGTGTTGAAGGCAGATGACACACCTGCTAATAACTAGAGGCCACAGTGACCTTGAGATGTGTGCATACTCACACATTATACAGGCACACACACAAACTCTCTCACACGCC
>NC_140176.1:40597863-40607863 GCF_963971535.1 Notolepis coatsorum | reverse complement strand
CGTGATGACAGAATGGCCCACCGTTGGCTTTGTTTTCATAGTGATTATTTGAACGGAAGTCCCTTCGATATTGATGATTGACAAGTCAGTTTGCGTTCCATTAGCGTTTGAAACACAGGGGTAAACCAGAGCCGGACCATATTTACACGTGGTCCTCCGAATGAATGCAAGCGAACTAGGAGCCTGACACCCGACACTGACGGCGTTGACAGCGGACGACGGGGACAGCAGTGGTCGCTAGCTTACTAGATGACTTTAACACACTTAAACCGCTGGACTCGCTCACTCTGCCCTCCGATTTATTAGTGGGGACAGGAATGATACCCACCACTGTGTCCCTTTTAATGGCCTTCTCCAGTTGAAAAGCATAACTATCATTGGTATTTGTTGTGTTGTATTTTTGAAGCCTTTGTTGGTACACTTCCCTCTTACATCACAACACTGTTGGAATGGAATCTTGGAACCTATTCTTCATGTTCAAACGACTGGTTGGTTCTTAGAATTCCTCCAGTTTGCTCTGAACTAAGAACAATTGCTTTTTCCTTTGATGCTTCCAACACCTGCAAGGCCCTCCGACTGACTCTGAGGCTGGAGATTCTTCCTTCTTTTGCTGCATTTAAAAGTATGATCTCCAACAACTGTGTGTTGACCTTTGCGCCTATATGTATGAAATTGTTGATAAACTATGTCTTGTTTTGTAAGCTTGTCGGCGCTCTACATGAAGGTGACCTCAGTGCCTTACGAGTCGAAATAATAGAATAGAATACAATAGAATAAAAGTACTTTATTGATCCGAGGGAAATTCAGCACCACAGATGGCTCACAATGAACATTCAGTTAGTCAAAAGTCACAAATAAGAATATGAAGAGCCGGACGGGCCCGGTACCGGGCTAAGATTTATTTCACGTCATAAATAGATGAATACAGTCCGTATTGAATGTAGAATTTTTTTTCCAAATGTAGCCAAGCGTAAATACCCTAACCCTATTATAACAGCAGTCAAAGTGTTTAACACTACCTTTGTTTAGCAATGATGTTAAATGTTGTTAGCGAAATATGAGTTTATAGAAATCTCAGCAGATATTGACGCAAGGAAATTATGCCATCAGACATGTTTGTAGTCCTTTAAAAGAAGAGACCCAGGGCTTTCAAATGTCATAAAGCTACACTACCCAGCCTGTGTCAAACTTGGAATTGTCTGGCGTGAAATTATTTTTGAAGGTGATTTTCGTGATTTTGTCTCACGGGTCACCCAAAACGGGTCCTACTAATCACCCCGAAGTACCAGAAAATACCCTAAAGTACCCCAAAATACCCCAAAGTATACCCCAAAATACCCCAAAGTACCCCAAAATACCCCAAAATACCCCAAAATACCCCAAAGTACCCCAAAGTTTACCCCAAAATACCAAAAAATACCCCAAAGTACCCCAAAATACCCCAAAGTACCCCAAAATACCCCAAAGTATACCCCAAAATACCCCAAAGTACCCCAAAATACCCCAAAGTATACCCCAAAGTACCCCAAAATACCCCAAAGTACCCCAAAATACCCCAAAGTATACCCCAAAATACCCCAAAGTACCCTAAAATACCCCAAAATACCCCAAAGTATACCCCAAAATACCCCAAAGTATACCCCAAAATACCCCAAAGTACCAGAAAATACCCCAAAATACCCCAAAGTACCCTAAAATACCCCAAAATACACACTATTACACACTATTACACTATTACACTATTACACACCATTACACTATTACACTAGCACACTATTACACTATTACACACTATTACACTATTACACTATTACACACTATTACACTATTACACACTATTACACTATTACACACTAGCACACTATTACACTATTACACTAGCACACTATTACACACTATTACACAGTTACACACTATTACACTATTACACTAGCACACTATTACACTATTACACACTATTACACTATTACACTATTACACACTATTACAGTATTACAGTATTACACTATTACACACTATTACACTATTACACTCTATTACACTATTACACAAAATGTGCACATTTTAGTTTTTCATTTTAGGTATTTTGTGGTACTTTGTGGTATATTTCCAGGCACTGGGGTATTTTGGGATATGTTGGGGTACTTTGGGGTATTTTGGGGTACTGTGTGGTATTTTGGGGTATACTTTGGGGTACTTTGGGGTATTTTGGGGTACTTTGGGGTATTTTGGGGTATACTTTGGGGTATTTTGGGGTACTTTGGGGTATTTTGGGGTATACTTTGGGGTATTTTGGGGTATACTTTGGGGTACTTTGGGGTCTTTTGGGGTCTTTTGGGGTATTTTGGGGTACTTTGGGGTATTTTCTGGTACTTTGGGGTATACTTTGGGGTATTTTAGGGTACTTTGGGGTACTTTGGGGTATTGTCTGGTACTTTGGGGTATACTTTGGGGTATATTAGGGTATTTTGTGGTATTTTGGGGTATTTTCTGGTATTTTCTGGTACTTTGGGGTATTTTATGGTATTTTGGGGTACTTTGGGGTATTTTGGGGTATTTTAGGGTACTTTGGAGTATTTTGGGGTATTTTCTGGTACTTTGGGGTATTTTGGGGTATACTTTGGGGGTATTTTGGGGTATACTTTGGAGTATTTTGGGGTATTTTAGGGTACTTTGGGGTATTTTGGGGTATACTTTGGTGTATACTTTGGGGTATTTAGGGGTACTTTGGGGTATTTTGGGGTATACTTTGGGGTATTTTGGGGTACTTTGGGGTATTTTGGGGTACTTTGGGGTATTTTCTGGTATTTTGGGGTATACTTTGGGGTACTTTGGGGTATTTTGGGGTATTTTAGGGTACTTTGGGGTATTTTCTGGTATTGTCTGGTACTTTGGGGTATACTTTGGGGTATTTTAGGGTATTTTGGGGTACTTTGGGGTACTTTGGGGTATTTTCTGGTACTTTGGGGTATACTTTGGGGTATTTTAGGGTATTTTGGGGTCTTTTCTGGTCTTTTCTGGTACTTTGGGGTATACTTTGGGGTATTTTGGGGTACTTTGGGGTATTTTGGGTTATTTTAGGGTACTTTGGGGTATTTTCTGGTACTTTGGGGTATTTTGGGGTATACTTTGGGGTATTTTGGGGTATTTTAGGGTACTTTGGGGTACTTTGGGATATTTTGGGGTATTTTGGGGTATACTTTGGGGTATTTTGGGGTACTTTGGGGTATTTTGGGGTATACTTTGGGGTACTTTGGGGGTATTTTGGGGTACTTTGGGGTATTTTCTGGTATTTTGGGGTATACTTTGGGGTACTTTGGGGTATTTTGGGGTATTTTGGGGTATTTTAGGGTATATGTTGGCGTATTTTGGGGTATTTTGGGGTACTTTGGGGTATTTTGGGGTATACGTTGGCGTATTTTGGGGTATTTTGGGGTATTTTGGGGTACTTTAGGGTATTTTCTGGTACTTTGGGGTGATTAGTAGGACCCCTTCTCAATCTGATGAAAAATGGTGGAGCATTTTTCAATACAAAAAAATAACTGTACTTAGAGTAGATTTCATTCACGGTCTTCGCTGCCTGTTACGGGTGCCTGGTGGTACTAAATCCAGATTGAACTCAGCCATTGGAAAGAGGAGATTCGACCCGATCCATAGATGTATGACTTGGCCATAATAAGGTCATTTATAGGCCTGATATTCTATATTCATATTTCAAATTGCATGTGTCACGATGGCAAAATTCTGTACTGTATCTACAAAAATCCATGTAAATCATCTGCCCTTTATTCATTTGCTTAGATTTTTTGTACACTTGATCTCAATAAGGTGCTGAATGAGCACCTCTGTCAATTTACTCAAGCATAGTAACACACACACTATTTCTGACACTGGGAATAGTCCATGGATGTCCCTAGATACCAATAACATGCAAATGGACTTGTAGAAGTGGAGCAATCTTCCATTTACTAGGATATGTATTTTTTAGGCGCAATTTCAGAAAATATGGCTAGGGCTTAAGAGGTTAAGAATTTTTATGAAAATACAAAAAAAGAATACACAGTCAGTCATAAAGGTTTGAAATGAAATCAAATGAAAGATTGCTGATATTTTACAAGTTCCACTAAAGTGAAATGTCCCTTTGAGGCCCAATTTGGAGTTTCGACACATAATGCAGGGCCACCGCAAATCTGCTCCCAGACAGTTCTAAAGCCGCCGGATTTGCACAACCACAAAATTCCCGAGCTGGATATGTGATCACAGAGCTACAGTATACAGGCGTGGAGACAGATCACAAAATCAAATCACACAATGTTCCTTGCGTCTCTCTCTCTCTACTACATGCTAGAACTCTGAATTGCACTTCACGACGAGAGAGCCAGTGACTGCAGTGAAATGATGTGTCTTGAGCAGCTCCGAGTGAGAACGGCACTTATAACAATCACCGCGCCGGGGACAATTACGGGACAAAATACCCTTCTGTCAAACGAGATGGACTGTCATTTCAAACCAATATTACCGTTTCTTTTCAGCAGTGATGTTTAATTCTGTGGCGTCCTGTCCTGTGTCTGAATGGGATGATGACTATAATTTCTAGATTAAACTGGACTTTATTCTTTATGCATGGCACAGGGAGAACATGCAAACTCCACACAGAAAGGCCCGAGAGATGATACCCCCACCTGGGTACCTGGCAATGCAGCAACTTGGTCCCCAAGCGGGAATCGAACCCAGGACCTTCTTGCTGTGAGGCGAGTGTGTTAACCACTACACCACCATGTCACCTCATTACACACACATACACATACTGTATACATACACACACACACACACACACACACACACACACACACACACACACACACACACACACACACACACACACACAGACACACATATACATACACACACACACACACACACACACACACAAACACACACACACACACACACACACACACACACACACACACACACACACACACACACACACACACACACACACACACACACACACACACACACACACACACACACACACACACACACACACACACACACACACACACACACACACACACACACACACACACACACACACACACACACACACACACACACACACACACACACACACACACACACACACACATAGATATTACACACACATACACACACAGACACACACACACGCGCGCACAAACAGTTATTTTCAGTTTTGTTAAAACAAAAGTGTAACATTGTGTGGCCCTAATCAGGTTTAGGTGCATATTAGAGTGGCCACGGGCATAAATTGGCTGTTTGTCTTCCTTCATTAAATCATCTCACAGGCAGAGCGAGGAAGAAACACACGCATGCACTCACACACACAGACACACACACACACACACACACACACCTACAGCACCGCACCACCCCCACAAACACACGCTCTACACAACCCCTCATCGCTAGCCTCCAGGTGCCCACGGGGGAAGTTCAAGGGTCGTATGATTTATTTTCCAGTCCAAAGCGAGAGACAGAAGAGAAGAGAGAAAACAAAAAAAGGCCAGGGTAGTTCAGCTGAGTTTAGTTTGGCGTGCTTCTAATTCCGTCCCGGGCCTCCCATTAGGAAAACATAATTAGCGGGATGGCTTTGAGAACACTGCGGGCTACGCGTTTGCCAAGCGTGGTCGGCGGAGGACGGAGAGGGAGTGGAAGGGAGCCGGAGTGGGCGCTGTTAATTTTATTTTCATTTATTAGCACATATCTCCTGGAGGTATTTAGCCTAACGAGGTTTCCGAGGGCCCGGCTGAGCTTTATTTGCCCTGTCAGGCTGTTATTGATTTTATTTTTTTACCCCGGCGTTGGCCGTGATCACGAGGACAATACTCACTCACCGCTGTTTGGTTGCTTATGAGGAATTAGTACAGTGTGTCCTCGTTTCTCCATTCTGCGGGGGGTGGGGGAGATTGCACACCGCGATGGTCGCCATGGCGTCGACTCGTATCGACGCTGCGGAGGGAGATGATTTGTTTTGAGCATGAACGTGAGGCACGACTATCACAGAGTGAGCACTTTCCTGTACAGTATGAGTGTACGGTATCTGTGTGTGTGTATTTGTGAAATTGATTATCAGCTTTGAACCCTTTCACTGCCACACTACCAAACGGTTAACCCTTTCACTGTGACAATACAGAATGTTAACCCTTTCACTGCCCCACGACAGCAGGTTAACCCTTTCACTACCACACTACATACGGTTAACCCTTTACTATCACAAGAGATATGCCTTTTATGCATCAATTTATGGTGGAGCTATTTTTATTTATGTAAAGGTAAAGGCAACATTCAGGTACCTGCTGACACAAAAATATTATGGAATTATAATGCAGTAAGGCTCTCAGCCATTATATCTTTTGAGGGGGACACATTGACCTCTTATCTTAAGAATATTGAGGGTATATAGATCTACACTTATGACACAAAGAGATGCCTTTCCATGCCTTTAACCCTTTCACTACCACACTACCAAAGGGTTAACCCTTTCACTGCGACAATACAGAAGGTTAATCCTTTCACTGCCCCGCGACAAAGGGTTAACCTTGTGAAAAAGCTGTATCTTTATTTATGAATGAGCGCCGTGGAACCTTTTCCCAGGTAGACTGCCATAGTTTTATTTATTTCCATAACCAGGCAGGTCAATTAAGAACTAGTTCTTATTTACAAAAAAGGGAAATAATTTAAACACACATCAAACAACCAAATACAATAAAAAATAATTATATTAATAACAAATATATTACAAATAAAACAGTCAAATTACAGTAAGGCTGGGTGACAGTTGCAGGTGTGTGTAAACAACTCTGCAATAGAGTCCTTCAAAGTAGGGGGGGGAGAAGTGAGGGGGATCAATTTGTCCATTTTCAAAGTATTTTGCATCTCGTTCCAACTGCTGGGAGCAGAGATTTGGAAGGAGGAGTGTTAACACGGGGGACATCTAGTGAGATATGGTGAGCAGCTCTGGTGTTATAGAGATATGGTGAGCAGCTCTGGTGTCATAGAGATATGGTGAGCAGCTCTGGTGTTATAGAGATATGGTGAGCACAGCTCTGGTGTTATAGAGATATGGTGAGCAGCTCTGGTGTTATAGAGATATGGTGAGCAGCTCTGGTGTTATAGAGATATGGTGAGCAGCTCTGGTGTTATAGAGATATGGTGAGCAGCTCTGGTGTTATAGAGATATGGTGAGCAGCTCTGGTGTTATAGAGATATGGTGAGCAGCTCTGGTGTCATATAGATATGATGAGCAGCTCTGGTGTTATAGAGATATGATGAGCAGCTCTGGTGTTATAGAGATATGGTGAGAAGCTCTGGTGTTATAGAAATATGGTGAGCAGCTCTGGTGTCATAGAGATATGATGAGCAGCTCTGGTGTTATAGGGAGAATATGACAAGTTTAACAAATAAGGAGGCTGCAGAGGTTGTAGGCTGAGTCAATGAATTCAATAAACTGAATAAACAATACAATTTCATGCTATTACCATCCCCATACCTGTACCCCCCCCCCCCCCCATGCTGCTATGACACCCAATAAAGGAATATCTTATCTTATCTCAAAAATATGATTTTAAGATACGTCTTTTGAAATCAACAGAGGCCTTGAATGTTTGTCTAGTTATCTTTCTTCCAGCATGGTGGCCTGTAACCATTGGTAACATTGGAAAATACCTACTTTTTGTGCAGTAGGTAAAACACTGAAAATATTACCGGATATTACCATTCTACCATGACTTGTTTACAAGATCCGGTAACAAGACATATGATTATGTTTTTGTTGATCTGTTTCTCACATACAGTATCAACACATAGAAACTGCTATGTGCAAAACAATGGTTGCTATGTTACGGGCGACCATGCTGGAAGACAAAGAAGTGCGGCCTCCATTGTGACAGCGTTTGAGCACAGTTTCGAGCACGTACTATGCAAAAGCCACCCTATGCTCTGTGGACGTAGCTGTCAGTGTTCCTGTAGCCTTGTGAGTCAAAAGCACCCCTATGCAAACAGAGTGGGCGAGCTGTGGAATCAGTTTGTTTGTTCGTGACCTTCAAATCGCTTCTTCACTTGAAGAGATAGTCGCGCACATGGACACACGCACACACACATACAATAGATTTTCAATCAAGAGGTCAGACTGTGTATGTAAAAGAATTTTGAAATGTCCTTTCATTGTATGCATGACTGTGGGTGAGTGATCAAGGTAAAAAATATGTAGGAGAAGGGAACGGCATTGGCAATCTTCAGCCTGGCTTTGATGGAAACAGTCTCAGAGAAAGTCTTCAAGTTCTCTAGATGCCGGTTTGTTAGTTTACCTTGAACGGTCATCCGTCTGTTCTCTCTCTCTCTCTCTCTCTCTCTCTCTCTCTCTCTCTCTCTCTCTCTCTCTCTCTCTCTCTCTCTCTCTCTCTCTCTCTCTCTCTCTCTCTCTCTCTCTCTCTCTCTCTCTCTCTCTCTCTCCTTTCAACTGTTCCCATCAGGAGGCATCTGTGAGGTTCTCCTGAACAAAAATAACATACAGAATGAAGGAACCCCTCAACCCTGCTGCAATAACCTTTTGAAACCAGAAATAAGATGCTCTGCACTTTTGCATCTTTGCATGATTGTCTGTGTATGCTGTTTTTTTAGGCTGTTTTCTATGCTGGATCCCAGTGAGTGAACAGTATCCTGTGAGCAGCAGAATGAAATGTAACATCTTATCTAACAGTGCACAATATTATGTTGATTTACATATGAATAAAAATACGATAAAAATAAGAACAACTAAAACATTGTGTAGGAGAGGTTAAAAGCCAAACATGTCTTACGAAGATACATTCCCTTTAATATAAATATTCATACAGGAGAAATAAGAACAATCATTATGAAGATACCTCCCTTTAATATCAATATGCATGCAGGATAAATGAGAACAATAATTATGGAGATACCTCCCTTTAATATCAATATGCATACAGGATAAATGAGAACAATGATTATGAAGATATCTTCCCTTAATATCAATATTACATACAGGAGAAATAAGAACAATGATTATGAAGATACCTCCCTTTAATATGAATATCCATACTGGAGAAATAAGAACAATAATTATGAAGATACCTCCCTTTACTATCAATATTCATACAGGATACATGAGAATAATGATTATGAAGATATCTTCCCTTAATATCAATATTCATTCAGGAGAAATAAGAAAAATTATTATGAAGATACCTCCCTTTAATATCAATATTCATACAGGAGAAATACAAACAATGATATGACATTGGCAAGGCTTCAAATACAAACACACAATACAATTTGCACGGGCATTGGTTGCAAGATAAGATGCATTACAACGAACACCGAAAGTGTTATAATAATAATATTAGCTAATTATGGTCCTTTTAAGATGTTTGTTTTTATAATGATAATGTAGATGTTGACTGTAGTGGTGGAAGTAGATTGTTCCAAAGAGTTGGTTCTCTGTATTTGAACTTGTATTGATTAAGGGGAAGTCCGACAATATGGAAGATGACAGTCCTTAGAGTGTCATGTGGAATAACAGTGTATGCCTGAGGAAAGCTTCATGAAATTCTGGAAAGGGCTTAGGTAGGGCATGCGTTAGTTGTGCATATTCATACATAAATACACAAGTCTGGTATATGTTCACAGAATTACAAAATCAAGAACAATTAGGAATAATGTCTGACCACTAAGTGTGTCTGACACAAAAAAAAAACATATGGTATTTCTAACCATACAAGGAGTTAAATCAGAGCCACCAAAACCTGCACGGACTACAACATAATTATATTATACATATACAATATATATGATGGTGTACAGTATATCACGTCAGTTAGGGCTTGTGTCCATAGCGGACGTTTTATGAGTTGTCAGCTCCTTCCTGTCATTAATTTCTATGCTACAGGCGCGACAGGCGCGCTCCTCTTCCCAGCGCCGCGCCTCGCGTTTATGA
>NC_140176.1:40571183-40597663 GCF_963971535.1 Notolepis coatsorum | reverse complement strand
ACTTTTCATATTATCTGTATTATCTGTATTATCTGCGAGTCATTGCCACAAACGCAACAAGTCAAAATTCTCCACTCTCTCTCTACTGCAAGCAGCGTCTTTGCATGTACGACTGCACTGTCTGTGTGTGTCTGTCAACTCTGCTTTGGTCCAATCACATTCCCCCACCCACAGTCTGCGAATCAGAGGCAGAGTAGGGCGGCTCTTCACGGCATGCTTGTTGTAATGTTGTCTCTTCAGCGAGCTGGGAGAGTGTAGCGGACTAACGGGCTTGCTCAATGTGAGAGAGTAGTCCGTTTCGTCCAGCCCTATGAATTTCATGACTTTTATTGTGATCACCTTAGCCTTCTGACTATCACGGTTATACGCACGGATGCTCTCTACAGTGGTTTGTGTTAGCGGTCGTTTTGGTTCTTAATCCGCCTTTTTCTTTTTACTCTGCGGTAAGCTTAACAAACTCCCCATGCTCCTCTGGGTGATGGGACTTCAAGTGTCTTATTCAATTTGTTGTGTTGAAACTTTCTACATTGCTTCCCCCACGAGGTATTTTATCCTGGCGTACATTGCAGATCTGTCTCAGACACTTTGTAATAGTTCCACACCATCATGTTTTAGGTTACTTAACATGCGACAATGACACCAACTTCGCTGAGAATTGGCTCCTGTTTTTCGCGTCATCGATCGGTTTTCGCAATCGGCGACTAGAAAGCATTATCGGAATTCCCCAATCTCATATTTATACTGAATATCGGCCCATACCGATCACTGGCCGATCGATCGGGGCATCCCTACTTCCCAGCTAACGCCAGCCCCTGTCAATCATTCAAGATTCAAGATCATCTGACTTCCTTATTTTTGGGATCATATCTCACGGGTGGAACAAACGTTATTGCCATAAAATAGAACGCAGTTAGTTTTCTCTACCTTTCTGTGAATGTCTAGCAAAAAAACGCATTGCAATCTGATGAAAAATGGCGGCACAATTTAGATTATAAAAAAGTAACTGTACTTACAGTAGATTTCATTCACATTTTGGTGCCCTGTCAGGGGCGCCTGGAGGTACTAAATCCTGATTGAACTCTGCCATTGGCCCAATTCATAGATGTGTGACTTGGCCATAATAAGGTCATTTATAGACCTGATATTTTCTACATTCATATTTCAAATTGCATGTGTCCGGATGTCAAAATTCAGTACTGTACAGTATCTACAAAACCCTCTGAAATCATCTGCCCTTTATTAATTTGTTTAGATTCTTGTTGATATCAAGAAGGTGCTGAATGAGCTCAGTGGCAATTTTTCACATCTGGGCCCTGTTTCTGTACGTGGTTCAACTAAGTCGATCAAGATGTCATTATCCAGCTTCAGTTAACCCGATGTTTGAAGCCGGGATTTTCCTGTTCCAAGAAGGTGGATTCAGTCTCGTTAACTCAAGCCAGACTTGATTCTCAGGATAAGTGCGCTCGCCCGCCTCAGCTGAGAAGACAGCAGGTGTCGATCGCAGAAATCCTGATTCTCTAGCGGCATTGATTGATTAATTGATTTAAAACTTTATTAACATATTGCAGTACGGCTCAATCGCCTCGCCGACAAGTTAAATGCGTTATCTATAGGCTAATTTTAAGTCCCTCATTACCTCAATCAATCAGATTATATTTCTTTAAACTTGCCTGCTGGATTGAATAATCAAATGAGATCTTGCTAGCGAAAATAATTACTTAACTGTTATACAGAATTACGATACGGCTCTCTTACCCATTGATTGATGTATAGTCAATCTTTACTTATCTCCAATGTGGTCTAACGGGTTGTTCTTTTGACTTTCACACAGACGACCGGGGTTCAAGACCCTAGTCGTCTCCTTCTTTTTGCAATATAGGAATAATTCAATTTGGTGCACGTTGAGAGCTATATAAAGAATGACATCCTCAATGCATGTAGATTTATAATATTTTAACTTAAAACCAGGCTACTTTGGCGTATAATCATTAATATTATATTCAAAAAAATCATATTGGAAAGACCGGTTTTGAACCCCGGTCGCTGGGTTGGCAGGCTTGAGCACTACCGCTGGACCACTGTGCCAGATGGGATAAATTCATTGTTTATACATTAATGAACGAGAGACCCGTGTTTAGAATATCCTTTGTTATGAATGAAGTTTATCTCTTTATCCTCATTCATTAATGTGACGTCAACGGCTCATTAAATTTCTCAAATCCGTCAAACAGCGCATCTCATCAGACATCTTAATCCCAGTTACAATTGAAATAACCACATAATGTGTACATCGCACGAGCGAGGCGCCACCGTCGCCACGGTATATATAACGTGCATTATTTAGGACAAAGTGAATTTAGTATCAGCATTTTGGGTCTATTTTACATTTCAAAAGCCCCCTCTGGAAGAATGGAGCACAAGAACGTAATTCAGAATGGTATAATGCAGATCGTAGACTGTGGGAATAGTTTCAGGAAACGGGCCGTCACTTCTTTGCGGGGCGTGGCGATGGTTCAGGCTAAGTTGAACTTGAACTCTGCTTTCGACCAGGCTCAAACTTTTGGATATGTTGTCATGGTGATTTGGAAAATCCACGTACATGAAACCGGAAAGTCCGGTTAACCCAGTTATCCAGTTAAAGTTATCCGGCTAACTCAGTTATCCAGGTACAAGAAACAGGGCCCTGGTCAATGTTAGCATGGTGTTATTCACTGTTAAAAAATAAAATAAAAATATTGATATTCTCCTTTGGTTCATTACAATTTACTCAAGCCTAGTACGACACAATATTTCTGACACTGGGAATACATTCCACGAGATCATAGATGTCCCTAGATACCAATAACATGCAAAAGGACCTTATAGAAATGGAGCAATCTTCATTAACTTTTTTTTTGGAAACATGATACTGTTGTCAAATTATCTGTTTATATCTGTTTGTATTTGCGGGCGTGGTTGAAGACGCGCTTTTGTTATGGGTGGCCGGGTACTTAGCGCACAACAAATGGATACAGCACATTTTTGTGTGCGCGACTGCGCGTACATGCGAGTACACATCCGTGCGCGATCGCGCGTACTTCTGCCTCAGTGATCTAATAACACGGCGTGTAACCGCGTGTGTGCACGACTGCACCCCTGATCTTGACATCAACGTTAATTGACTTTCGCTCTACTGTATCTCTCCCAAGTCCCTCACTACCTGGCTCACTGACTGGCTGTTATTCTGCATCTGAGTGCCGTCTGCCATTCCATTCGCCGCCTCCACTGTCAATCAGTTGTATCGCCTGGTCCCGCCTCCACCAATCACAAGCGGCAGCACGGCTCCATTGTGTGTGTGTGTGTGTGTCCGCGTGAGGGAGAGAGTCAGATAGTTCTCCAACTCTGTCGCAGACAGTGAAATCCTGGTTGTTCCCCACCCACCTAGGTTATCTAACTATCGCGCCGCGCCGCCGTCACAACTAGAAACAATGGCCTGGCAAAAAAAATAAAAAATAAAAATTATAATAAAAAAAAAGAAAATTAATTAATTTTCTTTTTTTTATATAATTTTCTTTTTTTTAATCTGTGCAGGCCAGGCCACCGGGAAAACTCCCGGTGCTCCGATGGCCAGTCCGGGCTGGGTATGAGTTCCGGATGGGCATGTTTTGAACGCGATGGTGTTCCGGGGGGGGGGGGGGGGGGGGGGGGGGGGGGGGGGGGGGGGGTGGAAGCGACCGCCCAGTTCTGAACAAGCATGCGTTCCCAATGGGAAAGTGCTCCAAATGGCCACGTTTTAAAACGGGCACTGCACTAGTGCAAAAGAATTGGTCTTGCTTTTCTGCTATTCTCCATGCTCTGTTGGTGTACACACACACACACACACACACGCACGTGCACGCACGCACGCACGCACGCACACACACACACACACACACACACACACACACACACACACACACACACACACACACACACACACACACACACACACACAGCCCGCCCTGGCCCTTGGCTGGGTTGGGTCTAATTGGCTTATTGTCTTGAGGAGAGGGTGACAGAGGAGAGGGTTGGAGGCAGACTTTCATCGCAGGTTATTGGGAGATGGCTAATTTCCCCTTGTCTCCCTGTTTGGGCCTCAGCCCTGCGCACGCACGCACGCACACACACACAAACACCACACACACACACACACACACACACACACACACACACACACACACACACACACACACACACACACACACACACACACACACACCGAGGCATCCCTGGAGAGATCATTAAGAGCCTGGCATTCTGACTTTCTCTCTCTCTCTCTCTCCTTCCCTCTCTCACTCTCTAGTTTGCTCTCCCAGCGTGTCTCTCCCAGTCAACAACCAAATACGCAGCTAACCTTTAGCAGAACGCCGGGCCGGGCCAGGCCCGGCAAGACACCATCGTGGCCGGAATATAATGCACTCTTGGACACACACGAACATGTACACACAAATGTATTCTCCATAGATACTGTAGCCATATAGCTGAAACCATAACATCATCACATGGAACAACATCTATCTAGTGAAAACATTACATATGTGTAATTCATGGCACAATTGAAACGTGATACAATTTTTTTTGCCTCTCACCGTTGACTAACGTTCATATTTTTTTACCAAATAGGGACGTCGCCCCTGAGGGACGACTCCTGGGGGGTCACGTGACAGCTGTAAGACCCATGTTTGCCTATAGTCTTTTACCACAGGTTTATCAAGGTTAATTGCATTTGACGAATAGTCTCAACGCTGCTGCTCTTAGAGGACGGCATTACGAAAGCGAAATCGTCAAAACAACAGACATAATACACTATTGGAATTATATACTCATGATTACCTGACTTGTTTGTTTTTAAACACCATCGTTTTCATGTTATTAATGTTATATTGATGGCTAAAATTAAAACAAAGGTGGTCGTCAAATGCCACAATAACCAACAAGCATGTAAATTAGGGCTTTATTCCTTACAACCCCCCCCCCCGCCAAAAAAACACACATAGGTTTTGAACCATTGGAATAACTATTATTGCACATTATGTAAACAAAATAAATGAGCTATAAGATCAACATACCTCCTCTCTCCCTCAGTGCAAGGAGTAGTTGGTGCTAGGTTCCAGTCTCTCGGAGCGAGATCAAATAAATGAAAATTTAAGGTATATAGAACGGACATTCATACACAGCAACATGCCTCAGAGCAAGGTGTGATAAACATGAAACGATATATTTTCCTTGGCATGAAATAGGAAATAGTAATGAAACCATTAGGGACCTGCATGATGTTTCTGTCTCTATACATTATTCAATATCTGCAAGTTCTACCCTGAGGGATGATTTGCAATAAAGTGCTAAGTGCTAAAAACAGAAAAGTAGGCTACTTACAGTATATTCGTGATGCTAGAACTCTCAAAATATCATTAGCATAAAACATAAGGTAGGCCAGCTGTAGTTTTACATAGCTTGCATACAACTTTGTCTCAAGGTTCCACAAGTTGATCAGAATCAGAAGTATTTCCAAACTAAATGGAAAAAAATATGTCTCCTGTCCTCATACAGCACATTCGGGACCACAAGATAATTTGAGAGGAAGACAGCGACAGCCTGAGACTGTTTTTTTCCCACAATCTAATGTTAATTTTCACAATTTAAAACTTTCTTTATACTATTTGATTATTAATTTGAATATAGAATATTCATTGACAGCCCTAGTGTAAAGTAATACCAACACCAGAGCTGGTGTGCTCTTGTGATTGGTCGAAGATCTTACAGTATCTTTGCATACAGTGGCGCACCTTGACAAATGATAATGATTTGGTGACAGACGCACCTGACCAGAAACAGATGAAAACATATTCGGTGATGGTACACCTACAGTATACCACCAATTAAAACACATTTGGTGACAGCACAGCAGACACAGAGTAAAACATAATCACCTCTGCATTGTTGGCGGTGGTGCAGCCATAACTGCTAGCTAGCTTAATTGTCTTTGGAAATAATACGCATGACTGCTCACATCGGTTACTTGCCGGAAAGAGAAAGATTTATTGGCGCTCTTTCATTTATATACAGCATGAATGTAACATACGTAAACAAGCGTATGACATCACACAGCGTGAATATGCAAATGAGACCAACACTCAACACCCCCACTTGATCTTAGACTGTATAATACCGTAATGAACAAGGTACTTATCAACATTAAACATCAACACTCAACATGCATATTGACAACATTATTACATTTTGTAGGAAACAAACACACGTACCTGTCATAATAATCCCACCTGTCATAATAATCCCACCGTGACTCCGGCATGTCCTCCGATGCTGTAAACCAGGTGTAGCTTTCAAGTTGCTGTAGCCAGGTGTAGCTTTCTAGCTGCTGTAGGCAGGTGTAGCTTTCTAGTTGCTGTAGCCAGGTGTAACGTTAGCTTTCTAGTTGCTGTAGCCAAGTGTAGCTCTCTAGTTGCTGTAGCCAGGTGTAACGTTAGCTTTCTAGTTGCTGTAGCCAAGTGTAGCTTTCTAGTTGCTGTATACAGGTGTAACATTAGCTTTCAAGTTGATGTAGCCACGTGTAGCTTTCTGGTGCTGTAAACAGGTGTAACGTTAGCTTTCAAGTTGATGTAGCCACGTGTAGCTTTCTGTTGCTGTAGCCAGTTGTAGTTTTCTAGTTGCTGTAAACAGGTGTAACATTAGCTTTCAAGTTGATGTAGCCACGTGTAGCTTTCTGTTGCTGTAGCCAGATGTAGCTTTCTTGTTGCTGTAGCCACGTGTAGCTTTCTAGTTGCTGTAGCCAGGTGTAGTTTTCTAGTTGCTGTAGCCAAGTGTAGCTTTCTAGTTGCTGTAAACAGGTGTAACGTTAGCTTTCAAGTTGATGTAGCCACGTGTAGCTTTCTGGTGCTGTAGCCAGATGTAGCTTTCTTGTTGCTGTAGCCAGGTGTAGCTTTCTAGTTGCTGTAAACAGGTGTAACGTTAGCTTTCAAGTTGATGTAGCCATGTGTAGCTTTCTGGTGCTGTAGCCAGATGTAGCTTTCTTGTTGCTGTAGCCAGGTGTAGCTTTCTAGTTGCTTGATTGGACGTTCCCTTGGCGGTTGGAACAGGGCTGCTAGCTGTCCTCACTAGCTCCAGCTTTTCTAGAAAGTTCCTTTGACGATTGGGACAGAGCTGCTATAGCTGTCCTCACTAGCTCCAGCTTTTCTAGAAAGTTCCTTTGACGATTGGGACAGAGCTGCTAGCTGTCCTCACTAGCTCCAGCTTTTCTTGAAAGGTCCTTCTTCTAAAATACTTTGCCAGTAAATCCGCCACCAAATCCATTTCTGCTCCCCCTTCCGTCAATGTGCATTCCAAAAACAACAGGACTAAATACAAATATTTAAAAAAAAAATCTAAATCTGCTACTTGACAGGCTTTACGTACGTTAGCTAGTTTTGCTTCAGTAGCTGATAGCGCAAGCCCGAATTCCGCGCCACTCAAAGAAGATTCTGCTGACTAGATTACTAGGTCAGCTAGAAGCCTCTCCCCTGCTAAAGAATTTGCCCATGTCAAACTCGAAATCTGAATGATTAAATAATGTGTCAATCAACAACATCTCCCCATCACATTTTGCAGCAAAGGGGATTCACTCGAAATGCTGAAGGTAAAATTATTATACCCGCGGAGAGAGTGCAGGTCAAAATCTGATTGGATGAAAGCTCAAATGTATAAGAGCTGCACTGGAAGCAGCACAACTGAGGGAGAGAGCAATGGAAGTACAGTATGTTAATAAACTGATGTGAACGAACTTTGTAAAATACATATAACATTAATGAAAATATAGGCTATATTAAATTATAAAAAATATAGTTTTCTAATTCTGACTATCTAGGCCAGCAGAGAACCTCTGTTTGCTTATGGGTACTGTAATAGTTACCATGGAAATGAGCATGAGCATGAGCTCAACTGGCCTGCTCTGTCAAGATGTCGGCTTAGTCATTTGTACGTTTTCATCTATAAAGCGATTCTGGGTAGACTCCCCTGTTATTTATCTGTCTTGCTAACCATAAGACAGGGCAAATATGGGTTACGGTCTCAGGACACTATACTTTTGACTGTTCCTAGAGGTCGGACTGAATTAGGAAATAAGAGCTTTAAGTTTCCTGCACCATCTGCATAGAAACAGCTCTAAAGGCAGATCGATCGATAGATAGATAGATAGATAGATAGATAGATAGATAGATAGATGGATGGATGGATGGATGGATGGATGGATGGATGGATGGATGGATGGATGGATGGATGGATGGATGGATGGATGGATGGATGGATGGATGGATGGATGGATGGATGGATGGATGGATGGATGGATGGATGGATGGATGGATGGATGGATGGATGGATGGATGGATGGATTTTTGGGTTTTATGTGTTCTGCACCATCTGCATGGACAGGGCCGCCTGGGAGAAATGCGAGGCCCTGTGCGAGATTTAAACGTGAGGCAGTCAATTTAAACGTTTTGTCAATATTCCAATGTACAATTGTGCTTGTTTGTACAGTGCCCCCCCCCCCCCCAATGTACAGTGTTGCTTGTTTATGCAGTGTTTCCCCCCCCCCAACCACCTCTAATGTAAATTACCCTAGTATGGTTGTCAATATCCCACTGTACCCAACCCCCCCCCACACAACCCCACCCAACCTCCTCCAATGTACAGTTTCTACATCAAATGTATATACTCCCTTTTCTTCACTCTTTTTGTATCACAAACAGTACTGTATTTGCAAATCTGGTATGTCATAAATATATAGATGTAGCAGTACTGTCTATCTGTATGTCATGTATGTCATATATGTCCTGATGAATTGAAAATGGGGGACCCTGATGTAAACAAGACGAAAGTCTTTCTCTGGTCTGCATCCCCTTAACAATTGTGTGTATTGAGCTGTACTGTATTGTACCCATTCTGCAATCTGTTAATAAAGTTTTCAATCAATCAATCAATCAGCTAGCCGGCCCGCTTGGCTCAATATAACGTTAGCTACGACAGCTAGTCGGCCCGCTTGGCTCAATATAACGTTAGCTACGACAGCTAGCCGGCCCGCTTGGCTCAATATAACGTTAGCTACAATAGCTAGCCGGCCCGCTTGGCCCAACATAACGTCTACGACAGCTAGCCGGCCCGCTAGCTCAACATAACGTTGGCTACGATAGTTAGCCGGCCCGCTAGCTCAACATAACATTAGCTATGATAGCTAGCCGGCCCGCTAGCTCAACATAAGGTTAGCTACGATAGCTAGCCGGCCCGCTGGTCCAACAGAACGTCAGCTACGATAGCTAGCCGGCCCGCTGGCTCCACATAACGTTAGCCAACATAACGTTAGCCAACATAACGTTAGCCACGATAGCTAGCCGGCCCGAGAGAGAGAGAGAGAGATATCTCCACGGCGGGAATAGAATAGAGTGCATTAAAAACTCACCAAACGTCCAAGAGGATGGAGACAACCGCGTGGAGTTGACGAAGTTCATCTGCCGAATGACCGTCCTCTTCATCTTGGCATAACAATGCTGCACGCGCTCTCTCTAGGTTAGCTAACGCTAGTTAGCCTTTAGCTAAGCTACTAGCCGACATGGCTATCCCGACTGAACCCCACGTTAGCACTCGATATTATAACGTAGCTAAAGCTAACTAGCTGTCCCTATAAGCATATAAGCAAAACTATATTTTAGGTCTGTGATGAAAAACGGGCCTCACGGGAAGGGGGGCCTCGCAAAAAAAAAAAAAAAAAAAAAAAAATTGTGCGAGGCCCCCCTTCCCGCGAGGCCCTGTGCGACCGCACTGCTCGCACACCCCTTGAGGCAGCCCTGTGCATGGAACAGCTATGAAGGCAGATAGATAGATAGATGGTGAAAGATATAGAAAAATACTTTATTGGTGTTTGTAATTGTTTGTAAAAAACGGCCTGCCTGCCTGCCTGCCTGCCTGCCTGCCTGCCTGCCTGCCTGCCTGCCTGCCTGCCTGCCTGCCTGCCTGCCTGCCTGCCTGCCTGCCTGCCTGCCTGCCTGCCTGCCTGCCTGCCTGCCTGCCTGCCTGCCTGCCTGCCTGCCTGCCTGCCTGCCTGCCTGCCTGTATGTCTTTCTATCTATAACTATAACTAGTGCTCTTTCTTTACAGACGTTGGTGAGCTGTATATGTCTTTGTCCAGGTCTATGAACTTGTATGTGTGTGCATGTTTGTGTGTGTGTGTGTGTGTGTGTGTGTGTGTGTGCATGCATGTGTGCGTGCCTATGCAATGCATGTGCACGCGTTTGTGTGAGCGTGTGTGCACGTGCATTTGTGCGTGTGTGTGCATGTGTTTGTGTGTGTGTGGGGGGGTGGTGTAGCAGGGTGGGGGGGGGGGGGGGGGGGGGCGTGGGGTTTGAGCAGAATGACAGTTTGGCTGTGGGGGAGTTGAAGGAGGTGCATGACCAGGAGGAGGGCTGGATATATGCTGCTTGGGAGGCTGCAGGAGTCTAGCGACCTTCCTCTGGGGGGTTTCACCAGCCACCCCCCCCCCCCCCCCCCCCCCCTGTTGAGAGGAGTGCTACTAATTTAAAAGGCCCACTCCTCCTCGGTCAACACAAATAAAAAAGACCGGAGTAATTACTAATTCATTATTAACAGGCAGTATTATTTATGAGGGGAAGAGTGCTACAGGCCTCTGGTTTGTTTGCTATCACAGCCAGGCCAGCGCCACGATGTAGAGGAGATCCAGCCCCAGGCACTCCTCTCCTGCCCGGGCCTGACGCACCCTCCCATGGGTATGGGTCGAGAAAGGGCTTTGGGGGAAGGGGGGGACAAGGGGGGAGAGGGCGGTGGGGTGAGGTGGAGAAAGTAGACCAAGGCTGTGACCTGCATCCATAGGGTTAGGGCTACCATCAGAGAATTACGCATTCTCAGATTGATGACACAAGTGTGCATGCATGCGGTTAGATATTTGTGTAATTATTGCGATATTGATCCTCTCAATACCTCCAAAGGCAAATCATCCCTGTTATTGTCACATCACACAACTACACGCACACGCGTGCACGCGCACACACGCGGATACAACTATTTACGACGGCACTTCAAAGCTACAGCGATGGCTACACCACGGCCCTGCGCAAGAATACATTTTAAAAGAAAATATCTCTTGAATGCATCAATAATTATTGAATCATCCTTTTCTTCTCCTGCAGTGGTATACTTTTGAATAGGCCTGACGCTGATGAGACAATCAATCCATACCCTGGTTTTCTCTCAAACGCTGAGAAACATACTGTAACATTGCACAGGATTACGGCAAACCTCAGCGCAGGAGAGCAATTATAATGGCCCTCGATATTATGAGAACACTGGTATTTTTAGGTATTTGATCCATCCTTAGGTTCATGGATTTAAAAGCTTTTGTGTTATGGCAGTGAAGTGATACATTTGCAGGCCTGCTTAAAACTCAATTTAACGGGAGCTGTAGCATTGCCATAATGGCTGGCCCTATTTCCAGAGCTCTCCCCAATCAATAACAAATTGCTGAGAGCACAAATGATCCCATTTTCCACTGGGGGGGGGGGGGGGGGGGGGGGAGAATGATGAGAAAATAGGTGAAATTGATATGTGAGGGAATATTCTCAATGCTCTAAATGTCAAAGGGATGAGGTACGGTGACCTTTCAGGGCCAGAAAGGGAAAAAAATAAAAAAGAAGGGGAAAAACTGATGAAAAAATAATAACATGCAGACTAACATGCAGGCTAACGCTCACCCTAACAACATGTAGAAATTAATAGATGCTATATTTATTTATTGGAGATTAAAAAAAAGTTTAACATTTAAAAAAAATAATAAACTCACATGTATTGCTTTACAATAATAAAATAAGATATTTCTTTATTGATCGCCTTGGGGAAATCAGGGCGTCATAGCAGCATGGGGGAGAGGGAAGGGGGGAGGGGAGGTACAGGTATGGGCAGGATAATAGTAGAAATACATAAATATAGGCAATACAATTAAATCTGAATATAAGAATATGAATCATATTCTTATATTCAGATTTAATTGTATTGCCTATATTTATGATAACAAATAAACAGTGTAAACAAGGGTGCAGATGAGGGTATGTATGCTGTATCCGTTATAATACGTTACAATGAATATAGGCAATAACAAATTTGTATCTGAATATAAGTATGAGTAATATGAGTAAGAGTCAAAGTAAACACTATACACAAGGTGCAGTATACACAAGGTACCCTAAGGGCTTGTGTCCATAGCGGATGTTTTTTTCAAGGCGGACCATTTTGAAAAAAAGGGAAAAAAAGCTCAGAGCGTTTTCCTGGGTCTCGCAACTGCCACGGCTCCGCCCCTTCCTCGATGTTGATTACCTTGATGAGCGCGCTCCTTTCCAAAAGTTTAGTTTCAACTTTATGCGCTGGGAGCGCTCCGCCCAAAAACGCTGCCGCCGAGAGCTCATAAACGCGAGGCGCGGCGCTGGGAAGAGGCCTGTCGCGCCTGTAGCGTAGAAATGAATGACAGGAAGGAGCTGACAACTCATAAAACGTCCGCTATGGACACAAGCCCTAAATGACGTGATATACTGTACACCATCATATATATTGTATATGTATAATATAATTATGTTGTAGTTCGTGCAGGTTTTGGTGGCTCTGATTTAACTCCTTGTATGGTTAGAAAATACCATATGTTTTTTTTTTGTCAGACACACTTAGTGGTCAGACATTATTCCTAATTGTTCTTGATTTTGTAATTCTGTGAACATATACCAGACTTGTGTATTTATGTATGAATATGCACAACTAACGCATGCCCTACCTAAGCCCTTTCCAGAATTTCATGAAGCTTTCCTCAGGCATACACTGTTATTCCACATGACACTCTAAGGACTGTCATCTTCCATATTGTCGGACTTCCCCTTAATCAATACAAGTTCCAATACAGAGAACCAACTCTTTGGAACAATCTACTTCCACCACTACAGTCAACATCTACATTATCATTATAAAAACAAACATCTTAAAAGGACCATAATTAGCTAATATTATTATTATAACACTTTCGGTGTTCGTTGTAAT
Organism: Notolepis coatsorum; assembly: GCF_963971535.1. Classification (NCBI taxonomy): domain Eukaryota; kingdom Metazoa; phylum Chordata; class Actinopteri; order Aulopiformes; family Paralepididae; genus Notolepis; species Notolepis coatsorum. The sequence continues at coordinate 40,584,568 of NC_140176.1, read as the reverse complement.
GCATCTTATCTTGCAACCAATGCCCGTGCAAATTGTATTGTGTGTTTGTATTTGAAGCCTTGCCAATGTCATATCATTGTTTGTATTTCTCCTGTATGAATATTGATATTAAAGGGAGGTATCTTCATAATCATTATTCTCATGTATCCTGTATGAATATTGATAGTAAAGGGAGGTATCTTCATAATTATTGTTCTTATTTCTCCAGTATGGATATTCATATTAAAGGGAGGTATCTTCATAATCATTGTTCTTATTTCTCCTGTATGAATATTGATATTAAGGGAAGATATCTTCATAATCATTGTTCTCATTTATCCTGTATGCATATTGATATTAAAGGGAGGTATCTCCATAATTATTGTTCTCATTTATCCTGCATGCATATTGATATTAAAGGGAGGTATCTTCATAATGATTGTTCTTATTTCTCCTGTATGAATATTTATATTAAAGGGAATGTATCTTCGTAAGACATGTTTGGCTTTTAACCTCTCCTACACAATGTTTTAAGTTGTTCTTATTTTTATCGTATTTTTATTCATATGTAAATCAACATAATATTGTGCACTGTTAGATAAGATTGCGATGTTACATTTCATTCTGCTGCTCACAGGATACTGTTCACTCACTGGAATCCAGCATAGAAAACAGCCTAAAAAAACAGCATACACAGACAATCATGCAAAGATGCAAAAGTGCAGAGCATCTTATTTCTGGTTTCAAAAGGTTATTGCAGCAGGGTTGAAGGGTTCCTTCATTCTGTATGTTATTTTTGTTCAGGAGAACTTCACAGATGCCTCCTGATGGGAACAGTTGAAAGGAGAGATAGAAAGAGAAGAGAGAGAGAGAGAGAGAGAGAGAGAGAGAGAGAGAGAGAGAGAGAGAGAGAGAGAGAGAGAGAGAGAGAGAGAGAGAACAGACGGATGACCGTTCAAGGTAAACTAACAAACCGGCATCTAGAGAACTTGAAGACTTTCTCTGAGACTGTTTCCATCAAAGCCAGGCTGAAGATTGCCAATGCCGTTCCCTTCTCCTACATATTTTTTACCTTGATCACTCACCCACAGTCATGCATACAATGAAAGGACATTTCAAAATTCTTTTACATACACAGTCTGACCTCTTGATTGAAAATCTATTGTATGTGTGTGTGCGTGTGTCCATGTGCGAGACTATCTCTTCAAGTGAAGAAGCGATTTGAAGGTCACGAACAAACAAACTGATTCCACAGCTCGCCCACTCTGTTTGCATAGGGGTGCTTTTGACTCACAAGGCTACAGGAACACTGACAGCTACGTCCACAGAGCATAGGGTGGCTTTTGCATAGTATGTGCTCGAAACTGTGCTCAAACGCTGTCACAATGGAGGCCGCACTTCTTTGTCTTCCAGCATGGTCGCCCGTAACATAGCAACCATTGTTTTGCACATAGCAGTTTCTATGTGTTGATACTGTATGTGAGAAACAGATCAACAAAAACATAATCATATGGTGTCTTGTTACCGGATCTTGTAAACAAGTCATGGTAGAATGGTAATATCCGGTAATATTTTCAGTGTTTTACCTACTGCACAAAAAGTAGGTATTTTCCAATGTTACCAATGGTTACAGGCCACCATGCTGGAAGAAAGATAACTAGACAAACATTCAAGGCCTCTGTTGATTTCAAAAGACGTATCTTAAAATCATATTTTTGAGATAAGATAAGATAAGATATTCCTTTATTGGGTGTCATAGCAGCATGGGGGGGGGGGTTACAGGTATGGGGATGGTAATATCATGAAATTGTATTGTTTATTCAGTTTATTGAATTAATTGACTCAGCCTACAACCTCTGCAGCCTCCTTATTTGTTAAACTTGTCATATTCTCCCTATAACACCAGAGCTGCTCATCATATCTCTATAAGACCAGAGCTGCTCACTATATCTCTATAACACCAGAGCTGCTCATCATATCTCTATAACACCAGAGCTGCTCATCATATCTCTATGACACCAGAGCTGCTCACCATATCTCTATAACACCAGAGCTGCTCACCATATCTCTATAACACCAGAGCTGCTCATCATATCTCTATAACACCAGAGCTGCTCACCATATCTCTATAACACCAGAGCTGCTCACCATATCTCTATGACACCAGAGCTGCTCACCGTATCTCTATAACACCAGAGCTGCTCACCATATCTCTATAACACCAGAGCTGCTCACCATATCTCTATAACACCAGAGCTGCTCATCATATCTCTATGACACCAGAGCTGCTCATCATATCTCTATAACACCAGAGCTGCTCACCATATCTCTATGACACCAGAGCTGCTCACCATATCTCTATAACACCAGAGCTGCTCACCATATATCTATAACACCAGAGCTGCTCATCATATCTCTATAACACCAGAGCTGCTCACCATATCTCTATAACACCAGAGCTGCTCACCATATCTCTATAACACCAGAGCTGCTCACCATATCTCTATAACACCAGAGCTGCTCACCATATCTCTATAACACCAGAGCTGCTCACCGTATCTCTATAACACCAGAGCTGTTCACCATATCTCTATAACACCAGAGCTGCTCACCATATCTCCATGACACCAGAGCTGCTCACCATATCTCTATAACACCAGAGCTGCTCACCATATCTCTATAACACCAGAGCTGCTCATCATATCTCTATGACACCAGAGCTGCTCATCATATCTATATAACACCAGAGCTGCTCACCATATCGCTCTATAACACCAGAGCTGCTCACCATATCTCTATAACACCAGAGCTGCTCACCATATCTCTATAACACCAGAGCTGCTCATCATATCTCTATGACACCAGAGCTGCTCATCATATCTCTATAACACCAGAGCTGCTCACCATATCTCTATAACACCAGAGCTGCTCACCATATCTCTATAACACCAGAGCTGCTCACCATATCTCTATAACACCAGAGCTGCTCACCATATCTCTATAACACCAGAGCTGCTGACCATATCTCTATGACACCAGAGCTGCTCATCATATCTCTATGACACCAGAGCTGCTCACCATATCTCTATAACACCAGAGCTGCTCACCATATCTCTATGACACCAGAGCTGCTCACCATATCTCTATGACACCAGAGCTGCTCACCATATCTCTATAACACCAGAGCTGCTCACCATATCTCTATAACACCAGAGCTGCTCACCATATCTCTATAACACCAGAGCTGCTCACCATATCTCTATAACACCAGAGCTGCTCACCATATCTCTATAACACCAGAGCTGCTGACCATATCTCTATGACACCAGAGCTGCTCACCATATCTCTATAACACCAGAGCTGCTCACCATATCTCTATGACACCAGAGCTGCTCACCATATCTCTATAACACCAGAGCTGCTCACCATATCTCTATAACACCAGAGCTGCTCACCATATCTCTATAACACCAGAGCTGCTCACCATATCTCACTAGATGTCCCCCGTGTTAACACTCCTCCTTCCAAATCTCTGCTCCCAGCAGTTGGAACGAGATGCAAAATACTTTGAAAATGGACAAATTGATCCCCCTCACTTCTCCCCCCCCTACTTTGAAGGACTCTATTGCAGAGTTGTTTACACACACCTGCAACTGTCACCCAGCCTTACTGTAATTTGACTGTTTTATTTGTAATATATTTGTTATTAATATACATTTTTTTTTATTGTATTTGGTTGTTTGATGTGTGTTTAAATTATTTCCCTTTTTTGTAAATAAGAACTAGTTCTTAATTGACCTGCCTGGTTATGGAAATAAATAAAACGATAGCAGTCTACCTGGGAAAAAGGTTCCACGGCGCTCATTCATAAATAAAGATACACATTTATCTTTTTCACAAGGTTAACCCTTTGTCGCGGGGCAGTGAAAGGATTAACCTTCTGTATTGTCGCAGTGAAAGGGTTAACCCTTTGGTAGTGTGGTAGTGAAAGGGTTAAAGGCATGGAAAGGCATCTCTTTGTGTCATAAGTGTAGATCTATATACCCACAATATTCTTAAGATAAGAGGTCAATGTGTCCCCCTCAAAAGATATAATGGCTGAGAGCCTTACTGCATTATAATTCCATAATATTTTTGTGTCAGCAGGAATGTTGCCTTTACCTTTACATAAATAAAAATAGCTCCACCATAAATTGATGCATAAAAGGCATATCTCTTGTGATAGTAAAGGGTTAACCGTATGTAGTGTGGTAGTGAAAGGGTTAACCTGCTGTCGTGGGGCAGTGAAAGGGTTAACATTCTGTATTGTCACAGTGAAAGGGTTAACCGTTTGGTAGTGTGGCAGTGAAAGGGTTCAAAGCTGATAATCAATTTCACAAATACACACACACACAGATACTGTACACTCATACTGTACAGGAAAGTGCTCACTCTGTGATAGTCGTGCCTCTCGTTCATGCTCAAAACAAATCATCTCCCTCCGCAGCGTCGATACGAGTCGACGCCATGGCGACCATCCCGGTGTGCAATCTCCCCCACCCCCCGCAGAATTGAGAAACGAGGACACACTGTACTAATTCCTCATAAGCAACCAAACAGCGGTGAGTGAGTATTGTCCTCGTGATCACGGCCAACGCTGGGGTAAAAAAATAAAATCAATAACAGCCTGACAGGGCAAATAAAGCTCAGCCGGGCCCTCGGAAACCTCGTTAGGCTAAATACCTCCAGGAGATATGTGCTAATAAATGAAAATAAAATTAACAGCGCCCACTCCGGCTCCCTTCCACTCCCTCTCCGTCCTCCGCCGACCACGCTTGGCAAACGCGTAGCCCGCAGTGTTCTCAAAGCCATCCCGCTAATTATGTTTTCCTAATGGGAGGCCCGGGACGGAATTAGAAGCACGCCAAACTAAACTCAGCTGAACTACCCTGGCCTTTTTTTGTTTTCTCTCTTCTCTTCTGTCTCTCGCTTTGGACTGGAAAATAAATCATACGACCCTTGAACTTCCCCCGTGGGCACCTGGAGGCTAGCGATGAGGGGTTGTGTAGAGCGTGTGTTTGTGGGGGTGGTGCGGTGCTGTAGGTGTGTGTGTGTGTGTGTGTGTGTCTGTGTGTGCGTGTGTGCATGCGTGTGTTTCTTCCTCGCTCTGCCTGTGAGATGATTTAATGAAGGAAGACAAACAGCCAATTTATGCCCGTGGCCACTCTAATATGCACCTAAACCTGATTAGGGCCACACAATGTTACACTTTTGTTTTAACAAAACTGAAAATAACTCAGTGTGTGTGCGCGTGTGTGTGTGTGTCTGTGTGTGTATGTGTGTGTAATATCTAAGTGTGTGTGTGTGTGTGTGTGTGTGTGTGTGTGTGTGTGTGTGTGTGTGTGTGTGTGTGTGTGTGTGTGTGTGTGTGTGTGTGTGTGTGTGTGTGTGTGTGTGTGTGTATACAGTATGTGTATGTGTGTGTAATGAGGTGACATGGTGGTGTAGTGGTTAACACACTCGCCTCACAGCAAGAAGGTCCTGGGTTCGATTCCCGCTTGGGGACCAAGTTGCTGCATTGCCAGGTGGGGGTATCATCTCTCGGGCCTTTCTGTGTGGAGTTTGCATGTTCTCCCTGTGCCATGCATAAAGAATAAAGTCCAGTTTAATCTAGAAATTATAGTCATCATCCCATTCAGACACAGGACAGGACGCCACAGAATTAAACATCACTGCTGAAAAGAAACGGTAATATTGGTTTGAAATGACAGTCCATCGTGTTTGACAGAAGGGTATTTTGTCCCGTAATTGTCCCCGGCGCGGTGATTGTTATAAGTGTGGCGTTCTCACTCGGAGCTGCTCAAGACACATCATTTCACTGCAGTCACTGGCTCTCTCGTCGTGAAGTGCAATTCAGAGTTCTAGCATGTAGTAGAGAGAGAGAGACGCAGGGAACATTGTGTGATTTGATTTTGTGATCTGTCTCCACGCCTGTATACTGTAGCTCTGTGATCACATATCCAGCTCGGGAATTTTGTGGCTGTGCAAATCCGCCGGCTTTAGAACTGTCTGGGAGCAGATTTGCGGTGGCCCTGCATTATGTGTCGAAACTCCAAATTGGGCCTCAAAGGGACATTTCACTTTAGTGGAACTTGTAAAATATCAGCAATCTTTCATTTGATTTCATTTCAAACCGTTATGACTGACTGTGTATTCTTTTTTTGTATTTTCATAAAAATTCTTAACCTCTTAAGCCCTAGCCATATTTTCTGAAATTGCGCCTACAAATACATATCCTAGTAAATGGAAGATTGCTCCACTTCTACAAGTCCATTTGCATGTTATTGGTATCTAGGGACATCCATGGACTATTCCCAGTGTCAGAAATAGTGTGTGTGTTACTATGCTTGAGTAAATTGACAGTGACTAACACCATGCTAACATTGACAGAGGTGCTCATTCAGCACCTTATTGAGATCAAGTGTACAAAAAATCTAAGCAAATGAATAAAGGGCAGATGATTTACATGGATTTTTGTAGATACAGTACAGAATTTTGCCATCCTGACACATGCTATTTGAAATATGAATATAGAATATCAGGCCTATAAATAACCTTATTATGGCCAAGTCATACATCTATGGATCGGGTCGAATCTCCTCTTTCCAATGGCTGAGTTCAATCTGGATTTAGTACCACCAGGCACCCGCAACAGGCAGCGAAGACCGTGAATGAAATCTACTCTAAGTACAGGTATTTTTTTGTATTGAAAAATGCTCCACCATTTTTCATCAGATTGAGAAGGGGTCCTACTAATCACCCCAAAGTACCAGAAAATACCCTAAAGTACCCCAAAATACCCCAAAGTATACCCCAAAATACCCCAAAATATGGCAAAGTATACCCCAAAATACCCCAAAGTACCCCAAAATACCCCAAAGTACACTAAAATACCCCAAAATACCCCAAAGTACCCCAAAGTATACCCCAAAATACCAGAAAATACCCCAAAGTACCCCAAAATACCCCAAAGTACCCCAAAATACCCCAAAGTATACCCCAAAATACCCCAAAGTACCCCAAAATACCCCAAAGTATACCCCAAAATACCCCAAAATACCCCAAAGTACCCTAAAATACCCCAAAATACCCCAAAGTATACCCCAAAATACCCCAAAGTACCCCATAATACCCCAAAGTATACCCCAAAATAGCCCAAAGTACCAGAAAATACCCCAAAATACCCCAAAATACCCCAAAGTATACCCCAAAATACCCCAAAGTATACCCCCAAAATACCCCAAAGTACCCCAAAGTACCCTAAAATAAAATACCCCAAAATACCCCAAAGTATACCCCAAAATACCCCAAAGTACCCCATAATACCCCAAAGTATACCCCAAAGTATACCCCAAAATACCCCAAAGTACCAGAAAATACCCCAAAATACCCCAAAATACCCGAAAGTACCAGAAAATACCAGAAAATACCCCCAAAATACCCCAAAGTACCCTACAATGCCCCAAAGTACCCCAAAATACCCCAAAGTATACCCCAAAATACCAGAAAATACCCCAAAATACCCCAAAGTACCCCAAAATACCCTAAAATACCCCAAAGTATACCCCAAAGTACCAGAAAATACCAGAAAATACCCCAAAATACCCTAAAATACCCCAAAGTATACCCCAAAGTACCAGAAAATACCCCAAAGTACCCCAAAGTACCCAAAAATACCATACAATACTCCAAAGTATACCCCAAAGTACCAGAAAATACCAGAAAATACCCCAACGTACCCTAAAATACCCCAAAATACCCCAAAGTACCCCAAAGTATACCCCAAAATACCAGAAAATACCCCAAAGTACCCCAAAATACCCCAAAGTACCCCAAAATACCCCAAAGTATACCCCAAAATACCCCAAAGTACCCCAAAATACCCCAAAGTATACCCCAAAATACCCCAAAGTACCCTAAAATACCCCAAAATACCCCAAAGTACCAGAAAATACCCCCAAAATACCCCAAAGTACCCTAAAATACCCCAAAGTAGCCCAAAATACCCCAAAGTATACCCCAAAATACCCCAAAGTACAAGAAAATACCCCAAAATACTCCAAAGTACCCTAAAATACCCCAAAATACCCCAAAATACCCTAAAATACCACAAAGTACCAGAGAATACCAGAAAATACCCCAAAATACCCCAAAATACCCTAAAATACCCCAAAGTATACCCCAAAGTACCAGAATCTACTCTAAGTACAGGTATTTTTTTGTATTGAAAAATGCTCCACCATTTTTCATCAGATTGAGAAGGGGTCCTACTAATCACCCCAAAGTACCAGAAAATACCCTAAAGTACCCCAAAATACCCCAAAGTATACCCCAAAATACCCCAAAATATGGCAAAGTATACCCCAAAATACCCCAAAGTACACTAAAATACCCCAAAATACCCCAAAATACCCCAAAGTACCCCAAAGTATACCCCAAAATACCAGAAAATACCCCAAAGTACCCCAAAATACCCCAAAGTACCCCAAAATACCCCAAAGTATACCCCAAAATACCCCAAAGTACCCCAAAATACCCCAAAGTATACCCCAAAATACCCCAAAATACCCCAAAGTACCCCAAAGTACCCTAAAATACCCCAAAATACCCCAAAGTATACCCCAAAATACCCCAAAGTACCCCATAATACCCCAAAGTATACCCCAAAATAGCCCAAAGTACCAGAAAATACCCCAAAATACCCCAAAATACCCCAAAGTATACCCCAAAATACCCCAAAGTACCCCAAAATACCCCAAAGTATACCCCCAAAATACCCCAAAGTACCCCAAAGTACCCTAAAATAAAATACCCCAAAATACCCCAAAGTATACCCCAAAATACCCCAAAGTACCCCATAATACCCCAAAGTATACCCCAAAGTATACCCCAAAATACCCCAAAGTACTAGAAAATACCCCAAAATACCCCAAAATACCCGAAAGTACCAGAAAATACCAGAAAATACCCCCAAAATACCCCAAAGTACCCTAAAATGCCCCAAAGTACCCCATAATACCCCAAAGTATACCCCAAAATAGCCCAAAGTACCAGAAAATACCCCAAAATACCCCAAAATACCCCAAAGTATACCCCAAAATACCCCAAAGTATACCCCCAAAATACCCCAAAGTACCCCAAAGTACCCTAAAATAAAATACCCCAAAATACCCCAAAGTATACCCCAAAATACCCCAAAGTACCCCATAATACCCCAAAGTATACCCCAAAGTATACCCCAAAATACCCCAAAGTACCAGAAAATACCCCAAAATACCCCAAAATACCCGAAAGTACCAGAAAATACCAGAAAATACCCCCAAAATACCCCAAAGTACCCTACAATGCCCCAAAGTACCCCAAAATACCCCAAAGTATACCCCAAAATACCAGAAAATACCCCAAAATACCCCAAAGTACCCCAAAATACCCTAAAATACCCCAAAGTATACCCCAAAGTACCAGAAAATACCAGAAAATACCCCAAAATACCCTAAAATACCCCAAAGTATACCCCAAAGTACCAGAAAATACCCCAAAGTACCCCAAAGTACCCAAAAATACCATACAATACTCCAAAGTATACCCCAAAGTACCAGAAAATACCAGAAAATACCCCAACGTACCCTAAAATACCCCAAAATACCCCAAAGTACCCCAAAGTATACCCCAAAATACCAGAAAATACCCCAAAGTACCCCAAAATACCCCAAAGTACCCCAAAATACCCCAAAGTATACCCCAAAATACCCCAAAGTACCCCAAAATACCCCAAAGTATACCCCAAAATACCCCAAAGTACCCTAAAATACCCCAAAATACCCCAAAGTACCAGAAAATACCCCCAAAATACCCCAAAGTACCCTAAAATACCCCAAAGTAGCCCAAAATACCCCAAAGTATACCCCAAAATACCCCAAAGTACAAGAAAATACCCCAAAATACTCCAAAGTACCCTAAAATACCCCAAAATACCCCAAAATACCCTAAAATACCACAAAGTACCAGAGAATACCAGAAAATACCCCAAAATACCCCAAAATACCCTAAAATACCCCAAAGTATACCCCAAAGTACCAGAATCTACTCTAAGTACAGGTATTTTTTTGTATTGAAAAATGCTCCACCATTTTTCATCAGATTGAGAAGGGGTCCTACTAATCACCCCAAAGTACCAGAAAATACCCTAAAGTACCCCAAAATACCCCAAAGTATACCCCAAAATACCCCAAAATATGGCAAAGTATACCCCAAAATACCCCAAAGTACACTAAAATACCCCAAAATACCCCAAAATACCCCAAAGTACCCCAAAGTATACCCCAAAATACCAGAAAATACCCCAAAGTACCCCAAAATACCCCAAAGTACCCCAAAATACCCCAAAGTATACCCCAAAATACCCCAAAGTACCCCAAAATACCCCAAAGTATACCCCAAAATACCCCAAAATACCCCAAAGTACCCCAAAGTACCCTAAAATACCCCAAAATACCCCAAAGTATACCCCAAAATACCCCAAAGTACCCCATAATACCCCAAAGTATACCCCAAAATAGCCCAAAGTACCAGAAAATACCCCAAAATACCCCAAAATACCCCAAAGTATACCCCAAAATACCCCAAAGTACCCCAAAATACCCCAAAGTATACCCCCAAAATACCCCAAAGTACCCCAAAGTACCCTAAAATAAAATACCCCAAAATACCCCAAAGTATACCCCAAAATACCCCAAAGTACCCCATAATACCCCAAAGTATACCCCAAAGTATACCCCAAAATACCCCAAAGTACTAGAAAATACCCCAAAATACCCCAAAATACCCGAAAGTACCAGAAAATACCAGAAAATACCCCCAAAATACCCCAAAGTACCCTAAAATGCCCCAAAGTACCCCAAAATACCCCAAAGTATACCCCAAAATACCAGAAAATACCCCAAAATACCCCAAAGTACCCCAAAATACCCTAAAATACCCCAAAGTATACCCCAAAGTACCAGAAAATACCAGAAAATACCCCAAAATACCCTAAAATACCCCAAAGTATACCCCAAAGTACCAGAAAATACCCCAAAGTACCCCAAAGTACCCCAAAATACCATAAAATACTCCAAAGTATACCCCAAAGTACCAGAAAATACCAGAAAATACCCCAACGTACCCTAAAATACCCCAAAATACCCCAAAGTACCCCAAAGTATACCCCAAAATACCAGAAAATACCCCAAAGTACCCCAAAATACCCCAAAGTACCCCAAAATACCCCAAAGTATACCCCAAAATACCCCAAAGTACCCCAAAATACCCCAAAGTATACCCCAAAATACCCCAAAGTACCCTAAAATACCCCAAAATACCCCAAAGTACCAGAAAATACCCCCAAAATACCCCAAAGTACCCTAAAATACCCCAAAGTAGCCCAAAATACCCCAAAGTATACCCCAAAATACCCCAAAGTACAAGAAAATACCCCAAAATACTCCAAAGTACCCTAAAATACCCCAAAATACCCCAAAATACCCTAAAATACCCCAAAGTACCAGAGAATACCAGAAAATACCCCAAAATACCCCAAAATACCCTAAAATACCCCAAAGTATACCCCAAAGTACCAGAAAATACCCCAAAGTACCCCAAAGTACCCTAAAATACCCCAAAGTACCAGAAAATACCCCAAAGTACCCCAAAGTACCCCAAAATACCCCAAAATACCCCAAAATACCCCAAAGTACCCCAAAGTATACCCCAAAATACCCGAAAATACCCCCAAAGTACCCCAAAATACCCCAAAGTACCCGAAAATACCCCAAAGTATACCCCAAAATACCCCAAAGTACCCCAAAATACCCCAAAGTATACTCCAAAATACCCCAAAGTACCCCAAAATACCCCAAAGTATACCCCAAAATACCACACAGTACCCCAAAATACCCCAAAGTACCCCAACATATCCCAAAATACCCCAAAGTGCCTGGAAATATACCACAAAGTACCACAAAATACCTAAAATGAAAAACTAAAATGTGCACATTTTGTGTAATAGTGTGTAATAGTGTAATAGTGTAATACTGTAATAGTGTGTAATAGTGTAATAGTGTGTAATCGTGTAATAGTGTAATAGTGTGTAATAGTGTAATAGTGTGTAATAGTGTAATAGTGTGTAATAGTGTAATAGTGTGTAAGTGTGTAATAGTGTGTAAGTGTGTAATAGTGTGTAATAGTGTGCTAGTGTAATAGTGTAATAGTGTGCTAGTGTTTAATAGTGTAATAGTGTGTAATAGTGTAATAGTGTGTAATAGTGTAATAGTGTGTAATAGTGGAATAGTGTGCTAGTGTAATAGTGTAATGGTGTGTAATAGTGTAATATTGTGTAATAGTGTGTATTTTGAGGTATTTTAGGGTACTTTGGGGTATTTTGGTGTACTTTGGGTATTTTGGGGTATTTTCTGGTATTTTCTGGTACTTTGGGGTATACTTTTGTGTATATTAGGGTATTTTGGGGTGTTTTGGGGTACTTTGGGGTATTTTCTGGTACTTTGGGGTATACTTTGGGGTATTTCTGGGTATTTTGGGGTATTTTGGGGTATTTTCTGGTATTTTCTGGTACTTTTGGGTATACTTTGGGGTATTTTAGGGTATTATGGGGTATTTTGGGGTATTTTCTGGTACTTTGGGGTATTTTGGGGTACTTTGGGGTATTTTAGGGTAATTTGGGGTATTTTGGGGTATTATCTGGTATTTTCTGGTACTTTGGGGTATACTTTGGGGTATTTTAGGGTATTTCGGGGTATTTTGGGGTACTTTGGGGTATTTTGGGGTATTTTGGGGTATTTTAGGATACTTTGGGGTATTTTGGGGTATACTTTGGGGTATTTTGGGGTACTTTGGGGTATTTTGGGGTACTTTGGGGTATTTTGGGGTATACTTTGGGGTACTTTGGGGTATTTTGGGGTACTTTGGGGTATTTTTTTGTATTTTGGGGTAAACTTTGGGGTACTTTGGGGTATTTTGGGGTATTTTGGGGTACTTTGGGGGTATTTTGGGGTATACTTTGGGGTATTTTGGGGTACTTTATGGTATTTTCTGGTACTTTGGGGTGATTAGTAGGACCCGTTTTGGGTGACCCGTGAGACAAAATCACGAAAATCACCTTCAAAAATAATTTCACGCCAGACAATTCCAAGTTTGACACAGGCTGGGTAGTGTAGCTTTATGAAATTTGAAAGCCCTGGGTCTCTTTTTTCAAAGGACTACAAACATGTCTGATGGCATAATTTCCTTGCGTCAATATCTGCTGCGATTTCTATAAACTCATATTTCGCTAACAACATTTAACATCATTGCTAAACAAAGGTAGTGTTAAA
>NC_140176.1:40561183-40566183 GCF_963971535.1 Notolepis coatsorum | reverse complement strand
TAGTAGCATAGTATGTAATAGTATACATTAGGCATGGTAGCATAATACATAGTAGTTAAGACTGTAAAAAGTGTGTTTTTAGTCAACGGTGGACGACTGGACGGAAGTTCATTCCACCACTGTGGAGCCAGCACAGAGAATTGCCTGCTTCATTTCAATGACCCCCCAGAAACCTAAAGAAGAGTGAGATGCAGATTGTAAGGTGAGTAGTTAGAGACCATTGACCAGAGGTAGGAAGGAGCCATTCCCTTTGTTGCATGGAATGCCAGGTGAAGACCCTTGAAGAAGATGCGGTAGCCTATGTATGGCCTGACAACTTCTGAACAGCCAGACTAAAATTAGACAAAGACAACACTATATGAATTTACAACAATCAAATGTTGTATATATATATACTATATAATAGTATATATATATATATATATATATTAGTGCTGTCAATAGATAAAAAAGATTTAACTAATTCATCTCACAATTTTCTGTAATTAATCTAGATTAATCTAGATTAAAAATAGCATTTTTCTACTTAAGACCGAAGCTTTTAACAGATATTTACTTGAGTAAAATCATGGAATTAATGTAAAATCAACACAAAGAAACTATATTTAGATTCAAAGACTATTTTAATAGCTTTCTTTGAATACAGTGTCTCTCCTGTGAAATATAAATGTTCAACAAAACCATCAACATTGACTCAGCTAGACCTCTTTCTTATATCCGCGGCGAATATACTGCTGAAAGTTCAGAACGTTGAAGATGTTTCACCACTGCATGCCCTGTTATTACAAGGGCACATATTATACACACTACTAACAGCAAACACAAACATTTCAGTACAATAAATCATATTATGCACATTACTAACAGCAAACAGACACATTCCAGTACAAGTAAACATAGTCTACACACACTACTAACAGCAAACAGACACATTCCAGTACAAGTAAACATAGTCTACACACACTACTAACAGCAAACACAAACATGTTATTACATAAACACATATTATACGCATACAACATATACATTACAAACGACTACTAATACAACTACAACTAAACTATACTAAACCACGTTATACACCCAAAACACCAGTTCTTGCTACTGTCTTCTGGTTACTTCTTGCCGGTTGATTCTCCGTCACCACTTCACCAGCTGTGTCCTCCACTATCACACCTTGTACTTCTGCCACCCCTGCATCTGCTGCTGTTGCCTCAGGTAATGTTACAGTCTGTGTTCAGGCATTGTTCCCCCCCCCCCCTTCCCCTACATCTGATTGATTGGAAACAACTTGTGTATGCTAAAGGCACATCAGTCTCAATGAAAAGCATAAACTGCATGGAAGGATTTGTGACTCACGCACATCCTGAAAAGGCCACAACAAACAACATAAAATGTATGTGTAGATGCCATGCCTCCTTCATTCATTGGTGCGAGATGTTTATTACCAACTATAGCATGAGGACATATGTGCTCCACTGAGCACCCATTCTAGTTAATTATAACAATAGTAGGCTACGTTGATATGTGGCAAATGAAAGCCATGATGATGATTGTGATAAATCACCATATCAGTCACAACGGGACAATACTGGATTGTATTTTCTTTCCGCTTCCAATTGAATCTAATTTCAAACAAAAAAATGTAAGTTACTAGGGGCCAGAAAAAACAGGGACATTTTTATATACTATACGACACCATAATTGTATCCATGATAAAAAAATGTAAATAAATAAAGTGTTCTTTACAGGTATGAAGTCAACTTAACAACCTGGGAAGGATCATAACAATAACTCCTCTATAAGACGTGTTCACGCTTCGCCAGGAAGGCCTGCGTCTGAGAGATACAGGTTGTAACATCCCTCTCCATCGCCCTGGTCCAAGGTGTGTAAATAACCGCAGAGACACGACGGAGGACGAATGACCTCATGGAAACATGGCAGAGCGTTGGTGAAAAAAGGTGTAGATACCGTTGGTGTATTACATACCGGACTTATCTCTCCGACATCTACGGCGCTCAAACTTTAAGTGAAAACAGGGACACGGGGGTCATGCTAGCTAGCAGGGCAACGTGGATACTGGATGACGCCGGGTTTAAGACAACATGGATCTTAATGCTGACTGCCGCCGGCATAGCAAGAAAATCACACGCTCATACAACTGCATCACTCATGTCACACGAAGCGTTAGCTCAACCGAAGTATTCAAATCGGACGTAGTGTGCGTGGCATTGACCCGGCAAACAAATAAATGTAATTCTTCTTATTATTATTGTTTTTATTATTCTTACAGTCGCAGCTATATAAAAGGAAATTGAATGGACAGTTATATTGGATCTTTGACAAGAGCAGGGACTTATTTGGAATTATGTTCAGCCGAAGATTTAACAGTTAAAACCCCCGGCCCTTACCGGAAGAAAAAAAAAGAAAAAAGAAACCCCAGGCTTGAACATGCGTGTAAAACAATGAGTCACAGCCGACCAGCGCTTCGCCGCCCCATTTGTCTTAGTCCTCCACCAGTGGAACAATGGCTTTTGTTTAACCTTGTTTGATTTGCCTCTTAGCTGTGATCCCTTGACGAGGGGGCCCATTATCCAACCTCTCAGAGAGACATGTTTCGCTAACGAGCGCTCACTAATGAAGGCTTTGATGTGGGATTAATTACACACCAAATTGAATATCTAATTGCTTCTATTCCCTCCCCGATGAAATATGCTCCGGCTGCCACTTCAATGCCATCTGTTGTAATTAGAATGTGAGAGACGGAGAGGAGTGAAAAGGGGGGGGGGGGCATGAGATTGGTTGTTAGGTGTGACAGATAAGCCCCTTTTTCAAACAGTAAAGATCATCTCGGCCCAACTTGTCTTTTGTCCTACGCTGCTCTTTCTGCTCTACAAGTAATTTCCTCCTCCTCTCATCTCTGCTCCTCCTCTTCATCCCCCTCCACTCCTCTCTTCCTCCTCCTCACCCACACTATCCTCATTGCATCTCCCCTCCTCTTCTCGCACATAACCCTTTCCTTGCCCTTATTCTCTCCTCTTCTCTCCCATCCTATCCTCTCCTTTCCTGTCCTCTCTCCCCTCCTCTCCCCTCCTTTCCTCCCCATCCTTTCCTCTCCTCTCTCCTCTCCTCCAATCAACTCCTCTCCCTTCATATCCTCTCTCCCCTCCGCTATCTCCTCCCCTCCTGTCCTCTCCCATCATCTCCTCCCTCCTCCTATCAACTCCTCTCCCCTCTTCTCTTCTGCTCCTCTTCTTTCCTCTCTCCTCCCCTCATCTCTCCTCTCCTCTCCTCTGCTCTCCTCTCCTCCTCTTATCATATCCTCAACCCTCCCCCTCCCCTCCTCTCCCTCCCGTCCTCTCCTCTCCTCTCCTCTTATCAACTCATCTCCCCTCCCCTCCTCTCCTCTCCTCTCCTCTCCTCTCCTCTCCTCTCCTCTCCTCTCCTCTCCTCTCCTCTCCTCTCCTCTCCTCCTCTTATCAACTCCTCTCCCCTCCCCTCCCCTCCCCTCCTCTCCTCTCCTCTCCTCTCCTCTCCTCTCCTCTCCTCTCCTCTCCTCTCCTCTCCTCTCCTCTCCTCTCCTCTCCTTTCCTCTCCTATCCTCTCCTCTCCTCTCCTCTCCTCTCCTCTCCTCTCCTCTCCTCTCCTCTCCTCTCCTCTCCTCTCCTCTCCTCTCCTCTCCTTTCCTCTCCTATCCTCTCCTCTCCTCTCCTCTCCTCTCCTCTCCTCTCCTCTCCTCTCCTCTCCTCTCCTCTCCTCTCCTCTCCTCTTATCAACTCCTCTCCCCTCCCCTCCTCTCCTCCCGTCCTCTCCCCTACTCTCCTCCCTCCTCCTATCAACTCCTCTCCCCTCTTCTCTCCTGCTCCTCTCCTCTCTCCTCCTCCCCTCCTCTCTGATAGATGGCTTAGTCTTATCTGTTTCCCCTTGCTAATTGCCTCCTCTGATGAGTTTAGGCAAACACATTAGCTAATTGCCCTCCATGCTCCTCAGACACGGCTTGATTGATAAAATGCAAATGACGGCGAATCATTACACAGTTGTGGGTGATTCATCTCAATCACAGCCCGCGTAAACACACACGCACGCACACATACACACACACACACTATATATTGTGCACACGTACACGCGCACACTCACAGTGGCGATGTGTGTGATTGATGTTGTATTGTCAGTGATTGTTTCTGATCTCATTAAATCCCATTGATTTCTCTCTTCTGTTTTTACTTCCAGACAGTTGTGGTTGTGTGTGAATAGTACGGATGCTGCACCATTCCCCTCCATCACACACACGCTTGCACGCACGTGCACACACACACACACACACACACACACACACACACACACACACACACACACACACACACACACACACACACACACACACACACGCACACACGTGCACGCACATACACACATTTTTGATAGATGGACCTGAATCTGAATTGTCCAACCTCATCCTAAGAGGCAACATTTGTGTTGTATTCCATTGACTGTATACCAGCCTTTAACCCTTTGACAGGTGCACATTCTATAGAACATCTTCCCTGAATTCAGTCTTGGTGTTTTAGACCTCCATAGCATTCGGTGACCAGTAACCATTGTACCAGTAACCATTTTCTCAGTCCATATTCGGTCTTACATGCGCAATTGACTGAAAGTGAATTTAATTGATCCTCCAATCGCAATGTTTGCTTCCCTCTCACAAACCGTTTTCGATTGGAGGATCAAGAAAAGAGGGCAGGGTTTGAGATAGGTGAATTGTACACTGTTTAACGCAGGTTACAGCTTATGGCTACTTGTTGCCATTTGGTTTTCATTGGTATAGCAAACAACGTTAAGATGTTTTGCACAAAAATCCTGGATCTGCCTTGTTGAATATACACCATATTATTACACACTGAATTATTTTGTTCTTTTATTATTTTGTTCTTTATCTTTTTTATTTACCATATATTGGTACCTCTATTCAGGGGCGACAGTGGCTCAGCAGGTAGAGT
>NC_140176.1:40519194-40560983 GCF_963971535.1 Notolepis coatsorum | reverse complement strand
GCTTCCACAGCTGTGTTGATGTGTTGAAGCTAGAGAGGCAACATAAAAAGTAAATAAATCATGATAGAACAAGAACATTGCGCTGCTGAAGACTCAAAGAAAAATCATTTATGGTAACCCTGGTAAACGGTAAATGGACTGCATTTGCTTTTATCCAAAGGGCTTCACAATTTGTTCCTCACATACCCATTCACTCACACAATCACTCTTTCCTATTTAGTTGATCCAAGTAAGGAGAAGACAAGGCCACACAGACATGTTACTAGGGGCGACAGTGGCTCAGAAGGTAGAGCGGTCGTCTCTTAATCGGAAGGTTTCCGGTTTGATTCCGGCTCCTTGAGCAAGGGTCCTTGGCACCTTGCATGGCTGTCTCCGCCGTGAATGAACGGGTGAATGTGAGACGTAAGTTGTAAAGCGCTTTGGATAAAAGCTGCTCTATAAATGCAGTCCATTTATGTTACTTGAAAATATAATTGAAAAGTTGACAACTTGTAGGGTACATTCTGCGTTGGGCTTACTGCTTGTTAATAAGACAAGATACACACTAAAGGAACACAAATAGCAGTGAAATAATTTGACTCATACGCTGATTAAAGTATTTGGGTGATTATGGATTCAGAACTCACTTTCTCTCTCTTGCACTCTCATACTGTCACACAGTCACACGCGGACTGCACACACACACACACACACACACACACACACACACACACACACACACACACACACACACACACACACACACACACACACACACACACACACACACACACACACACACACACACACACACACACACACACACACACGCACACACCACTGAACATTATGTACACCCCCCCCCCCTTCACTGAAGTAAACATAATTCAATTGCATATCTTGGCTAACGGGATGCAATTACACAGAGGCATTTAAACCAATCTCTCCCTCGCCCTTCATTCATATCGGTGAGATCATTCTGACCATTCCTGGCACCACTTAGCCAATAATGAACCAAATGAAATAGGAAATGTGTCACTGACTAGGAAACATCATAACAGCCTATGCAGAGTTAGCTAGTCAAATGGACTTTCAGCTTTTATTGTTTGCGATTAATTGCCTCTCACATCGTTGACAATCAGCTTCCTGTGCGAGGAGAGGAGAACACAAAGAGAGAGAGAGAGAGAGAGAGAGAGAGAGAGAGAGAGAGAGAGAGAGAGAGAGAGAGAGAGAGAGAGAGAGAGAGAGAGAGAGAGAGAGAGAGAGAGAGAGAGAGAGAGAGGGAGGTTGGTTGGGTTGATTTGAAGGTCACTGACAACGTTGTTAAGCAATTGTGTAAATTATCGTATTCATCTATATGGCGCAGATATACCAGGTATTCAATAGAGAGGAAAAAAGCCACAATGATGACAAGAGACCGATAGCTTGCTATGAACAATGGAATGCACTCGACTGAAAAACTCGTCTTCTGGTTTGTGGATGTAAAGGTGAAGAGAAAGTAGAGGAAGGACGTCGTCATTCAGCTCAACACTCTTGATCATTTAGCTGATACACTTAACGTGATAACTTGACTTATTCACTTAATAAAACAAAGCGTATTTTATTTTCAAGCTCTTGTGCGAGCAATATTACCCTAACACGGTACATCTGCATTTTGCTATGACGCCACCTAGCTCATGGAAATGTTTAAAACCTTGATCTTCAACCTTTGTCAATCAAGTTGTACGTGTTTTAATTGATATGTTATCCTTACTTTTGCCTCCTCTTGTTGTCTTATTGTTATGATTTTATATGCTGTGTGATTTGATGTGCTTTTTTTTTCTTATTTCCATATGTGACTATACATTTGAGAAAACTCACTTGCCTTTCGATTTTAAATAAAGCTTTGAAATGAAATATTCCTATTAGTATACACTTCAGGGTTATAAATATTTAGGATTTTCTTTTTACACCCACGTGGAATCCCTTTCCAAAAAGTAAAATTGGATTATTGTATAGAAATAAATTTGAGCTTTTCTACAACAATTATGTCTGTATTCAATGGTGGTGACATTCTGTACATGCATGTCTCTCCCTCCACTTTAAAAACCCCTCGGTGCTGTGTATAATAATGCACTGTGTTTTATCACTGGAGATACATTTATAAATATCACTCACCATTGTGTTTTATATGAAAAAGTGGGATGGCCTTCTTTAGCTAAAATAAGGGATATGCGTATAGGCTCTTTTCATGAAAGTTATCTCTGCTCTTTGATTGCTAAGATTGATTAAATACAACACATATATATACCCCTTATTAAAAGCTAATTGTATACCCTAACTATAACCGTTAAGCCAACCTTAAAACTAACCTTAACTCTAACCATAACTGTACCATTGGTGACCGGGCGGCTACGTGGCGTAGTGGGCAAGGCGCTCGCCACGAAATGCTGGAACCGCTGGGCTCATCAGTTCGAGCCCAGCGCTCCACATTTGCTTTCAGTTTAGCTGGTCGTCCGTACTAATACACATTGGCCGTATTAGGGGGTGGGAAACTGATGGGTGGGGATCGTGTTTGCGGACGACTCAGCCCTGCTGGTCTCTGACAAGAACAAGTTACAGGTTGAAAAAACCCTCAGCTCGGAACTAGGCAAAATCTGCATATGGCTCGCCGACAACAAACTATCATTACACATGGGCAAAACAGAGTCCATTCTCTTCGGTTCAAATAACAAACTCAGCAAAACAGACGGCTTCTCAGTTACAGTGGGTGACAATATTGTCACAAGGAAAGATGAAATTACCTACCTGGGCTCCATCCTAGAGGCTAATCTTTCCTGTGACAAAATGGCATCCAATGTAATAAAAAAAGTCAATCAACGAACTCGATTCTTGTACCGGATCTCCTCCCTGGTAAACAAGAATACCCTGAAGACTCTGGCAGGAGCACTCATTCAAGGGTACTACGACTATGCTTGCACCTCATGGTACCAAAGCACCTCAAAGGCACTAAAAACCAAATTACAAACATCTCAAAACAAACTAGTCAGACTACTGCTTGACCTGACTCCTAGAACCCACCTCACCCCTGCACACTTTGCCAACCTAGGATGGCTTAGAGTAGACAACAGAGTACAGCAACTTGCAATGGGCCTGGTCTACAAGATACACTACACGACCAAGGTACCCATGTACATGTCAAAATACTTCCCAAAGGTCAGTGAATACCACGATCACAACACCAGAGGGAGCTCCACAAATCATGTAAAACCCAGATTCGGCTCAAACAAGGGACTAAACACGTTTAGCAATTATGCCACAACAATGTGGAACGCCCTACCCAAAGCTGTAAAGGAATGTAAATCACTACCCACCTTCAAAAACACTCTCAAAGAACACCTACGGGAGACTGCAATTCAAAACTGGCCCCTACAAATGTCCTAACCCAATTGTACAATAAAGACCAAGCATGGCTTTGTCAGTATTCCAATGTACAGCCCCACCCAACCCCACCCCACCTACCCAACCTCCTCCAATGTACAGTTTCCATGTCAAATGTATGTCAGTATTCCAATGTACAGTGTCCCCCCTACCCAACCCCCCCCCCCCCCCACCTCCAATGTACAGCCCCACCCCACCTACCCAACCTCCCCCAATGCACAGTTTCTATGTCAAATGTATATACTCTTCTTCTGGATTTTTTTTTTAGTATCACAAACAGTACTGTATTTGAAAATCTGGTATGTCATAAATGTATAGATGTAGCAGTACTGTCTATCTGTATGTCATGTGTGTCATATGATGAATTGAAAATGGGGGACCCTGATGGAAACAAGACGAAAGTCTTTCTCAGGTCTGCATCCTCTTAACAATTGTATGTATTGAGCTGTACTGTACTGTACCCATTCTGCAATCTGTTAATAAACTTTTCAATCAATCAATCAATCAATCGGGCGTTGTGGACAGCGACTCCTACAGGTCGGTTGGTGCGCCTGCGCAGTAGAATCAGGAAGTGTCGGGGGCAGCGTGAGCCTCCCACGCGTTACTCCTCGCCACTGAGAGGTCGAGCTGCGCAGGTGAAAAGATGCGACTGCTGTTACCTCAGGTACCGGAGGGGACTTGTGCTATGTATGACTTAGGCTACGTTTAGACGAGCGTTTTGTGAACAGAAACCGCAAAAGTCGTCTTACGGTCTCACTTTTAATTTTACGTTTAGACGAGCGTTTTGGGGTGGAATTCTCCGTGCAGACGACGCTGTAACGACGGAGCCCCGCTGTCACACGATTGGCGCATATGTCACATGATGTGCTGTGAAGACCCGCCCTACTCTGCCTCTGATTCGCAGACTGTGGATGGGGAATGTGATTGGACCAAAGCAGAGTCACTCACAGACAGTGGGTCCACTCACGCCGCGGGACAGATTCTTGTGTATTTAACCCTTTCACTGCCACACGACAGCCGGTTGTGTGATAGTAAAGGGTTAACCTTCTGTCGTGTGGCAGTGAAAGGGTTAAAAGTACTGCCAATGTAGCCTTCAGGTGATCTCCGTCAGACATACTTGCTTTGTTTACGTCTCGGCTCCTGGCGCATACCTGCTACCTGTGACGTAAGCAGTACGCGCGACCAGAGCCGTGACAACCCTTTCGTCATCGTTTTAACAGATTTATACGTTTTGACAGTTTAGACGAGAGCGCAAAGCTTTTGCGTTTCTAGGAATTCCACCCTGGAAGGTAGTCTCACTTTTTTGCGGTTTCACCCCGTAAAAACGCCGTTTCCATATAAACGAAAGGCACATCCGAAAAAATATTTTTGCGGATTCACCTGCTAGCGTTTCCGTCTAAACGGGGCCTTAGTCCACATTGCAGCCGGCTTGTGGGAGGCAAGAAACAGCGTCCGTGACAGGGGAGGGTTGACTTGGATGATACGAAATTGGGATGGGAGAAAATATAGAAAATGGGAGAAAAAGTGGATAAAAAAAAAAAACTGTACCATTGGTGGTAATGTAGTGGTGAAAGCCTCCAACTGCAGCGACTGCTGTTTCAATGAGAAGGGTCCAGCTGCACAGCCGCAGAGCAACGCTCTCAGGGCCGCTCAGCAGCGCCACCCACCCAATGGCTGAACTGGTTGGCTGGAGTATTGCAGTTTGGTCTCTGTGCACAAGACTGTGAGGGATGTGCGAAAACAATCGAAAGTAAGTAACGTTACGTTAGCATAACTAACACTTGAATAAGTACAAATTAATATAAATATAGGAGAATTTGACAACAAAATTAACAATATGATGCCGCAAGGGATTGTGTATATAATAATTATTGTGTACTAATGGCACTGACTTCAACGTAAACTTTGTAGCCTAAGTAACTTGCAGCACTGCAAAACTAATTGTCAGTCCAACATTAGTTTAAAGTTCTGTTATATTTCAATTGCCTTACTTTACATGAATATAAGGTAACGGTATACTTTTGCTATGCTATACACTACAGTCTATGTGGGTATGATGGTAATTAAGGAATGGTGAATATTATGTTTAATGTAAATATGTGTATACTGGATATGAACAGCAGTATTATAGGCCTACAGCAGTATTGTACAGCAGTATTGTACAGCCAGCAATATTATACATTATTATACATGACTATTCTATGCAAGTAGGCTAAGCCAGGGATCTCAAACTCGCGGCCCGCGGGCCAATTGCGGCCCGCTGGATGATATTTGGCGGCCCCCTACTTGACATCAAAGTTTAGTGTTAGTGCGGCCCGCGCGCAACTTGTTGCCGAGTGTGCAAGTTGGATGTTTTATTTATTTTATCACTTGTAGGCTACCATAGCGCAGGCTCATGACAGCAACGTTACGTTAGTGACTTGGTTGAAACGTGATTTCGGAGTGATACCAAGTGGAAGGAAAATATATCCAGTGCGTATGGCAGGCATTCTCGAAATTTTCCGCTGACTCCTCTGCAAGCAGTGCTCTGCCTGTCTGTGTCTGTCTACTATGGTCCAATCACATTCAGCGTCCCGTCAGCGTTTCTCCCCCCCACCCACAGTCTGCAAATCAGAGCAGAGTAGGGCGGGTTTTCACGGAATGAGTGTTGTCTCTTTCAGCGGGTCCGAGTCAGAGCGAGAGTTGACAGCGCATGGTAGTCTAATCTGCAGGTACTGTAGCTAGTAACCATACAGTATATGTGGGTATGATGGTAATTAAGGAATGCTGAATATTATGTTTAATGTAAATATGTGTATACTGGTGAACAGCAGTATTACAGGCCTACAGCAGTATTGTACAGCAGTATTGTACAGCCAGCAATATTATACATTATTCATGACTATTCTATGCAAGTAGACTATGTCTAAGCTATTTTACAGTATTATACATGAACTATGTGCAATATGCATAAGACTATGAGCTATATGTGGGTATGTCAGGTGGTCTTGTGGTCAAAGTTATGTCTGTGGAATCATATAAGAACGTTCAATTTGACAAATTAGGCCCTTTATTTTTCTAGATGCATATCACCATTAAAAATTGTAAATCTTGATGCATCACATGCTGCCAGCACTTTCATTGCCCTTTCTGCAATGCATCCTTATTCAATCCAACAAGGTTGAGTAAGTTGAAGAACCACTTGGAGGTCCATTTTAAGCAGGCAGTTTCCTATGAAGGTATTAAAGTTGGCCAACATTATCTGGGAAATGCAAATGTGTTACATTCCATTCGTAGAGGCAATTAGGCATTGTCTTTAGTCTGTGCTTAAGCGAGGGAACATTTATGCGTACGCCCGGGAGCGTGTGTGCACGTGGCATCATTAGCGTGCGTGCAACCAGTGTTGATATGAGGAACGCAACACTGCTCTGGCTGTGCAGCTGGATACTATTGGTTTCAATCCCTGGTACAGAATTTTTTTTTTTTTTTCGTTTTTGTTTTGGGATTAGCGCTCCCTGCTGGTACTACACCTTAACTGCACCTACATATCTGCATGTCTTTTTCATGCACCACCACCGTGTCTCGTGACACTGACGTGGACTGGCGGGGATATTTCATATCTGGTTGCAGCTTTAGATTTACATTTACATTTAGTCATTTAGCTGATAGATACACTACATGTAAAAACTGAGCTTGGCAAAACTGGTTTTAAATGTTATACCCTGTACAAATGGAATGAGCTACAGAAAACATTGAAGTTAGAACATTTCATTCCGTTAGAATATTAAAAAATTTTGAACTCTGATATTAGATGTTGTTTGTACTTGTTTAATTTGATATTCATGTTTGTTGAAGTTCCACTGAATCTTTTGTCTGAATTATACTTGTTTGTCCAGTGTGTTTTTCTATGTCTATTGTACACAGGTCCATAGTGTTAGATGTTCCGATAATCCCAGTGAGTGATGGATAGACGATAGTGTCCTGCGTTGTGTACTTTTTTAATGATCCCTCTGGTGTGCTCACGGAAACATCTGATAATCCCAGGCAGAATGAACACCTCACACGATTCAGTTGACAATCATCAAGGAGAACTTTATTCAACCAGACAGGGTAGTTTTACAGGAATAAAGTGGTCTTCCTTGACATACGCAGCTTGTGATAAGGTCCAGTGATTTAAAGTTAATTTGATAAAGTCCGTTAATAAAAGTCCAATTGATCAGCTCCTCATAATCCTCTCTCTCTCTCTCTCGTTCCGTTATTTCTCAACTGAAGATGAATCACCCCCCCCCCCCCCCCACCTCCTCCTGCTCCATCCTTATCTTAGGAATGCTGTTGTGACTGCTAGGCACCGGGTCGCCTAGCGACCTGCTCCAGTCTTGCCCTACTTACACTATCTGAAGAGAGGGGTCACACCTCTTCTCTGCCATGCAGAGAGTAACTGTTTTGCTCATCAACATTAATTCATATTATAATCACAGACGAATCACCACAATTCTTCAGTCCCTCCTTTTGATTCGACAGAACATATGTTCACTTGATTATACAGGATTAATTATTCCCCTAAATTATACCAGGGTTAATCAATAGATTCCCCCCCCCCCCCCCCCCTAGGCACCTTTCACTATCCTTACAGAGGTATCATTTCCATGGGCACCGAGGCCCCCTGTAAACGCCGTAACCGAGGCCCTGTTCCCCCCAACAAGACGCGCTGGATCAGGCAACGGACCAGACTGACAAACACCAGCACCACTGTCAGCACCAATACCATGGGCGCGGCCAACTGCATTAACATGGCTGACCATGAGCTCCCCGACAGCCACGCGAAAAAAGAGGACCCCCCAGAGCCAGAGGCCGGGGAAAATTGGGTCGCCATCTTCCGTATCAACTCTATCTGCTCCCTGAGGGGTTTGGAATTGTCTGGTATATAGAAACAACAGGTCGTGTTCAGGACCCGGCACAAACCTCCTGCCTTAGCATAGATCATGTCCAAACCCATCCGATTCTGCAAGGCCACCTGACGCATTTGCACCATTTCCTCATTGACCAGACCCAGAGCTGCCTGTGTTCGATTGGCTAAAGCCCCATAGGCTCCCGCCAACTTCCCCACATCCCATGTCAACAGCTCCACCCCCACCCCTGGTAACAAGAACATTAAGAGATCTTCCCCCACCCCGTGCTGTGTTACCAACCCCTCTATCGATCCTGACACCTCCTCCCTCCTATACCGATGACTGGAGTGCTGACTCGACTCGCTGGGGAGACCAACACCATGGATTCGCTCAACTGACTCCCAGGTCCGGTGCACGACCACTCCTGGGAGAACAAATGCCAGATAACAGGTGCCACTCCAGTCCTCCGGGAGGGACGTATATGCCGTCATTCCACAAACCCAGAACGCATTCTCCAAGGCGTGCAGGCCTCGGATACCTTTCGGTATACAGCGCGTGGTCTTCACACTACACGAACTCGTACCCACCTCCCTAGTCCCCCCCTGCCTGGACAGACAATAAAACCCCCGTGTGTTCTGCGCTAACGACACCGGCACCTGCTCTCCCGCCCATACCACCCCTGGATCATACTTGGCGTCTACCCCCAACCCCAGGCCCTCGGCTGGCCGAAGCATGGTGGAGACCACTGCCCGTTCCAACCCGGCCTCCGCTTTCTGAGAGAGTCGTACAACCTGATCTTGCATGGTAGAGGAGTTGAACGGGACAGCCATCTGTGGCACCCCTGTATGCTGAGATAAGGGTATCTGCATACAGACATAACATTCCTTGACGTTCACTGTGTCAGCCACTTGATGTGCCCACTGGAGGGCGCTGTTGTGCAACACTGGTTCCCCCAGTGCCACCAACACCACCAATAGACTCCCAAGGAAAACCCTCATGTTAACTCCCTGTAGTTGACGTGTAGAACGACCTCACCTCTCTAAATGGAAAACCCTGTCTCGCCCCCCCCCCCCCCGTTTTGTGGAAAGACCGGATAGCTCTATGTACCTCCTCACTCTAGAGCCTAACTGCACTCTCACGGTCTGGACCTTGATTGTCACTAAAGGGTTTATCAATCAACACACACGACACTCCACATGGTCGTTGACTCTGGTTATCTTCCCGTTCGATCTTCGGATGATCCCTGGATTGTCTCTGGATCGTGCCCTCCTGTGCCCCCCCCCCCGGTCGCCGCCGTCTTCCACTTGGCCCAACCCGTCCACAGTCCGTAGGTCTCCGGACTCGTCTCCTCCAATGGTCTCGGCCCCGCCCGTCCACGGTCCGTAGGTCTGCCTGGACTCGTCTTCTTCAATGGTCCTGTGGACACAGAATGGAGGAACAGGGAGTCTCTTTCCGATGGGGAAAATCGGGAATTCTCACTCCCCCCCCCCCCCCCCGTCTCCGAGACCGTCTGATTGTCACATTGATCTTATATGGGTTTTAACTAATCGTCCTTTTTTTTTTTTTTTTTAATCACCCAAACACTAATAACATAGGTTTCACACCAAACAATAATCACACCAAACACACCATCATTCTACACTCCCCACTCTTTCCCCCTCCCCTCCTTTTTCTCAACACCTTTACCTGTCCTACCTCGGGGTCACCCCCGTCTTTCCCGGCGTGACACGACTGCAGCTCCCGATACCCACTCCGCGCAACTCTATCTTCGTCCCACGGTTGACCCCCAGCGCGCGCCAGTTCTTTCTGGTGACCGTGTCTTCTCCTAACCACGCCCTCTATTGAGGTGTTGAAAAAAAAGGGGGGACCCAACCCCCTGACTCCACCCCTCCCATCTCCTAAAACTACATGTCGATGGTCGGTGTGTCGACTAGCTTACAATGACTCGCATGGATCCAATTGGGCCTCCCCGCCACCTTCACCGCACTATCGGTGATCAACAGAATCTGATACGGCCCCTCCCATTTAGCCTCCAACGGCCGACGCTCCACCCTTTGCACCATGACGAACTGACCCGGGACCAGTGCGTGTCCCCCCACCGGAACCGGTTCCCATGCAGCCCGGACCTGACGATAAGCTATCCCCACCGCTTCGCTCAGTTTCTCACAATACAGGATGAGTGCGTCACTCGCAAGATGAATGTCTGCTTTTCGCAAATCAATCGCCCCTGGAAGAGACATCGGCCTCCCACAGATGACCTCGAACGGGCTCAGCCCCGTCTCCTTGTTGTGGGTTGCCCGTATTGACCCCAGGACCAGATTCAACGCATCTGGCCAGGGGACCCCCTCTTGGTGATACTTGGTCAACCTCTCTTTAATCACACGGTTCATTCGTTCGACCTGTCCACTACTCTGCGGGCGATAGGCTGTGTGAAACTTCCACGTGATGCCCAGCATCCTGCACACCTCCGCACACACCTCCGCGGTGAAGGTCGTTCCCCGATCCGAATCGATTTGGACTGGGAGACCCCAACGCGGAATGATATGCTGAGTCAACACCTTCGCCACATGTTTTGCTGTTCCCCGCGCCGTCGGGAATGCCTCCACGTACCGGGAAAACCGATCAACAATCACCAGGACCTCTCTCAGGCCCCGACAGAGAGGCAACGTGATGTAGTCCATCTGCAGCCATCTGAAAGGCCCAGGAGGGGCCGGCGTTGTCAAACATGGCACCCTCACCCGTGCCCCCGGGTTGACCTTCATGCACGGTGAACAGTGACTGACCACATGCGCTGCTTCCCTGCGGAATTTAGGACTCCACCACACCCGATTGAAACGCTGAAGCACCTGTTCCGCCCCGACATGTCCAAACGAATGGATCTGGGTAGCTAAATAGGGGAGCAACCGCTCTGGCGCCACCATCCGGAGACCGTGACGCCACACCCCATCCGGGTGTAGTTTAGCCCCCTCCTCCATCCACGTCCACACCTCTTCCCGACCGCTCTCGGCCTGCATGGCCGTCACATCTTTGATTGTGTCCACGCAGTAGTCTCCTGCCTTCAACACCGCTACCACCAGCCCGGGCGGCAACGCCCCTCGTGCCGCCTTCTTGGCTGCCTCATCAGCCAACATGTTCCCCCGGCCCTCAGGAGTCTCCTCTGGCGAATGCCCCGGTATCTTGAGCACAACGACCTCTCTAGGAAGCCGGACTGCCTCAATCAACTGTTTCACCACCTCCCCATTCCTGATGGGGGTCCCCACTGCGGAGAGAAAACCTTGTTGTTTCCACAACTCCGCAAAATCATTGACCACCCCATGTGCATACCGAGAGTCAACATGGATGTTTGCCGTTCGACCCCTTGCATACTTGCAGGCCTCCACCAGAGCATGGAGCTCCGCCTGTTGGGCCGAGGTACCGGCGGGCAACCCACCCGAAGCCACAACCTCAAACTCACTGGTGACCGCCCACCCTGCTTTACGAACACCCTCCTCCACCATTGAGGACCCATCGGTGAACAAGATTAACTCTGGATTTTCCAGAGGAGTACTCCGTCTCTGTTCCGCCTGCTCCATGGCCTCAACCACCCCGTGGCAATCATGTTCCCCCTCTCCCTCCTGTTCGGCGGGGACCAACATGGTCGCAGGATTTGTTATCGTCGCTCTCTCGATCACCACCCCCGGGGCCTCTAGCACCGCTAGCCATTTTCCCCACCGGGCAGCTGTGACTTGGGAGGCCCGGTTCATGGTCAACAACGTGTGCACCGCGTGTGGACACTTCACCACTATGGTCTGATCCAGCACCAACATCAACACTGTCTGCACTGCCAGGAATACCGCCTGTACCGCTCGGAAACAGGGGCCGAAACCCTGTGCCACGGGGTCTAGACAAGCGGAGTAATAACCCACCGGTCTTTGGCGGCCACCATGCTCCTGGGTCAACACAGCCGTCATGTACCCATCCTTCTCTGCCACGTACAAAACATAGGGTCTACCCGCGTCTGGGAGCCCCAAGGCCGGAGCCCTAACCAAAGCCCCTTTTAGGGCCTCAAACGCGGCTCTCTGTTCCTCGTTGAGTTCAACCCTCTCCCTGGGCCCCGGGCTTCCTTTCAACATCTCCGTGAGGGGCTTCGCGATCGTCGTATAACTATCCACCCATGCCCTGTTGTAGTTACACATTCCCAAGAAGGACCGCAAATCCCGAACCGTTTTGGGGACCGGCGTCTCCCGGATGGCCTTGGTGCGGTCTTGGGTGATCTCCCTCGTTCACTGAGAGATCCTCTGACCCAGGTAGATCACCTGTTCCTGCATGATCTGGGCCTTAGAGAAACTCGCCTTATGACCTCGTGCCCGCAAATGGTCCAAGAGTACTCGGAGGTCCCTCTCATGCTCTGCCTCACTGGTACTAGCCAGCAAAATGTCGTCCACATAATGGACATAGGCGGACGTGATGGTCGGCGTCTCCAATAGGTGGCGCCGCAATGCCTGATGGTACACCGTAGGAGAGTTGTGGAGACCCATTGGTGTCCGGAGGAACTGGTACTGCTCTCCCTCGATGGTGAAAGCGAACCACGGTTGAACCTCCTTCGCCAGTGGCACACTATAGAAACCCTGTGTCATGTCAATCACTGAAAACCAACAGTGTTCTGGTTTCAAGGTCCCAAAGATTGTGGACATATCTGCCACCAATGGTGTCAACTTGTCGACGCTCTCGTTGGCCACTCGAAAATCCACAGTCAAACGCCACTCCCCTGTCGGCTTTAATACCGGCCAGGCAGGGCTGTTAGACGCGCTGGGGGCCTTCTTGATGACCCCCCGCTCCTCAAAGATTTTTAGAAGCGGCCGTATCCCATTGAGAGCCTCCACGCTCAGAGGATATTGTCTGGTACATGGCGGTGGTTTTCCCGTGAACCTCACAGGTTCCATGTCCAACAACCCACAGTCGTTTTTGTCCGCGGCCCATATTGCATGTTCTGCAACCTCCGCCTTCACCAGGCGTCTCAAACGCCAAATCATCTTTCCCCCTTGGAACTCGATGGAAGAGTCCAAGGCCATCAACACGTCCAACCCCAACAGCGGCTGGCACACCGGCCCCACCCACACCCGTGTGTGCAGGGTTTTGGGACCCACCTGCAAGGAGAACAGATTGGTCTGTCTCAAATAGATTCCCCCCCCCTCAGCTCCTCCTGCGCGCATCACAGTATCACTCAAAGACACCCCGGTACCAACCATGTCGGAACCCGGGACCGCTGTCAATTCCGCCCCGGTGTCTATTAAAAAGTCAATGTCCTTTTGTCCATTCATTGCTATGGTAACGTACAGGCCATCTCCCCGTTGGGTGACTGCAGCCTGAAGTGCGCGGAGCTGGGGAGGGATACTCAAAAATGGCCCGCCGCTGGTGGCGGTGGCGGTGGCGGTGTCTGAGTCGAAGCCCCCAGCAACACGTCTCGATCCGCCAGGGGGAGGGACATCAACCTCTGAAAATCCTGTAAATCCCGGAGGGTCAGGCCGGTCCCCAGAGGGAGGGACGTGGCCCCCGTGACCACGGCTGGCTGTGCCCTGGCTATTGCGGGTGGTCCTCGGGATCTAGGGCGGCGGCCCACGTCACACTCGCGTGCTAAATGGCCCATCCTCCCACAGTTGTAGCACGACCCCCACTCCCAGCGGGACCCCTCTGGGCTCGCCCTCCCACGCCCCGGCCAACCCTCAAAACCCCTCTCCCAACTGGGCCCCTCTGGGCCCACCCCCCGTGGCCCCACCCGACCGTCCGGACAGGTGGCGGCATCCGGATTTCCGGTCAACACTCGAACCTTGGGCTCTGCAGCATCCTTCATGATCTGCAGATCTCTGTCTAACCTACACAGTGACTCCACTATGGCTCCATAGCCTGCCCGCCCCCAGGTGGGAGTGGACATGATTAAACCGTTTTGCAGCCGAGGTGCCACGGCTGCCACAAACGTTTGAGTCAACACTGGGCACTGTTTCTCCCCGATATTAGCTTCTGTAATATCATCTATGCCACTAAACCTCACAAAAGCGACCCTGAATCTGTCTTCGAACTCAATGAAAGACTCGGCCTCTCCTTGGCGACAGGCCAAGATCTGGGTCCAGTCCGCATTGACCCGGGAGAGTTTAGCTATCCATTCCCTGACTGCATCCCAACCTGCGTTGAGGTCCTGCCCCTCCTCTCCCAGTGCCTCGTTGATAACCCCGGTCAGATCCTGTCTCTCTCTTGTGGAGAGACGATGACTGAGAATGGCCAGGGCATCCCATGGGTGAAGGGAGTAAATCCCTCTTAATTTATTCAATTCATCCCATGCCCCCAGGCCAGCGGTGCGGGGATGACGCACCTTCTCACACCACCTCTCAATATATTCTGGTTTGGCCGGAACATAAGAGGTGTGCACTACTCGCTCTCCAGCTACAGTCTTGGGCCGATGTATCTTTAAAGGCCGCAAACTTTTGGGGTGTGAAGTGGAAGGTCCCTCTCCTTCCTCTGATTCACCACTACTATCCTCAAAGATATCCACGCCCCCAGAGGGAGCCAGATCTCTCCCCTGCCTCCCACCAGCCCCCTGCACCAACCCGCGTTCACCACTGGAGGGAGCCGGAGATCCACCCATTGCCCCTCTTTCACCCGGCTCTACCGTCTGGGGAGGCACGCTTGTCCTCCCAGCCCCATTCTTGTGGTGACGAATGGTTTCCGCCTGTCTCTCAACCTCCTGCTGTAATCTCAGCAGATTCCCAGCCTGCGTTTGTCTGATGTCATCCAGGGCGCGAACCTTCTGCTTCTCAGATTTCAAGAGACGATCTGCTTCAAGGCGCGCGACCTCAACCATATTGCGTCGCGCCTGGCCCAAAATCACAATGGCCCATATCAATTTATCCTGAGCCTCCGAGAGACGAGTGAATTTTCCCCAGGCCTTCCTAATGTCGTTTAATTTCCAATTTCCTCTCTCATCTGGCACTACCTGGTATTTGGACACGATCGTCCCCACCACTGTTTCCAAAGCCATTTTCTCATGAATATATTTGGTCACACTCTCTTTGATGGCCTGTATCGACACATCCGGGGGAGCTACCCCCCCTTTCTCTCGCGTAGTTTTTTGTTTTTGGTCTTGCATGACTTCACAAGTGCGATCCAAAACTATGTCTAGAGTGGGAAATAAAATTAAAAGAAGAATACTCTTATCCAAAAAAAGAAAACCACACTGCACCAGCAAAAACCGCAGTTGCCGATGACTTATTAGAAAAACTCTTACATACAACAGAGCTGTCCGTCGCCCTATACCCTACGGGGCTGTCTCCGTCGCCCTGGAGCTGTACGTTGCTCTATACCCTACGGGGCTGTCCGTCGCCCTGGAGCTGTCACGTCGCTCTATACCCTACGGGGCTGTCTACTGTCGCCCTGGAGCTGTCACCGTCGCTCTATACCCTACGGGGCTGTCTACCGTCGCCCTGGAGCTGTCCACGTCGCTCTATACTACACACGGGGCTGTCTACGTCGCCTCCCGTCTCGTTAAACTCAACCAAAAATAACAAGGAAAACCTCTGTCTTCACAAACTTCAACATTCATCAAGTCTTATGATCACAATGGGTTATTTATTTTACGTGTGCTTGTTCACAATGCTTATCTTTGTGTTGGCATGTGAGATTAAGCCCATAAATCAGCTTACGTTTAGAATTCTGGCTTCCTCCCACGCAGCAACATCCGGCTCACGGCTCCAAGTTTGTTAGATGTTCCGATAATCCCAGTGAGTGATGGATAGACGATAGTGTCCTGCGTTGTGTACTTTTTTAATGATCCCTCTGGTGTGCTCACGGAAACATCTGATAATCCCAGGCAGAATGAACACCTCACACGATTCAGTTGACAATCATCAAGGAGAACTTTATTCAACCAGACAGGGTAGTTTTACAGGAATAAAGTGGTCTTCCTTGACATACGCAGCTTGTGATAAGGTCCAGTGATTTAAAGTTCATTTGATAAAGTCCGTTAATAAAAGTCCAATTGATCAGCTCCTCATAATCCTCTCTCTCTCTCTCTCGTTCCATTATTTCTCAACTGAAGATGAATCACCCCCCCCCCCCCCCACCTCCTCCTGCTCCATCCTTATCTTAGGAATGCTGTTGTGACTGCTAGGCACCGGGTCGCCTAGCGACCTGCTCCAGTCTTGCCCTACTTACACTATCTGAAGAGAGGGGTCACACCTCTTCTCTGCCATGCAGAGAGTAACTGTTTTGCTCATCAACATTAATTCATATTATAATCACAGACGAATCACCACAATTCTTCAATAGGCGGCGGTTGAGCTGGACATTAGGGTAGGCCGTAGATGGGATGGGACTCGTGTGGAGTGCGCAAAAAATTTCCTTTTTCTTTTTTGCTTGCACGCAAACGGTGCACGCAAACGGTGCTGTCCAGGTTCTGATTTCATACAATACACACACCCACTAGGCTATAGAGCCCCACTCATTTCATATAGTGCAAATTAATTGTTCAAATGAAGACATCCAATATGATTAACCATTGTCTTACCTTAATGCACCAAAAAAAAATGCGACGTTTCATGCATCAATGATCTTTTCTGCTTTAAGTTTGTCTGTGAGATCACTTTCAATGTGAAGCTGCTTTGAAAACAATGTACATAGTAGCTCTAAAAAGTGTCCACGATTTGATTAACTCTGACTCAGTCTCATCATGCCCTCGTAGAGCAAGCCCTTGGCCTCAGGTGATCCGTGTTATGCCCAGGCGGCATGTAACTTGCAATAGAGTTCCAGGTCTTGGCAGCTCTCACGGAGAGGGCTGATTTGCTAAATGTACTTGTCCTTAATGGAACAGCCAAGTCACCCGGTACAACAGTTCTGGTGAACCTGGAGGTGAAAAATCGGAAAGTGGGGGTGGGGCTAGACCATGGAGGATTTTGAAGACCAGACTGGCATCGGTTAGTTTGATGATGCGGCGTGATTGGTTACTGCCTGCAGTCTGGAATGTTAAACGGCCACCACACCTACTGCCATTGACACCTTGGTTGGCCGACCCTTGCGTATTGTCACCACCGGGCTGCAGCAGCCAGCACACACAATATCGTAGCCTAGGCTGCCTATAATAATGCGCAGACTGGGGCTGCTGGTTTGGGTCGGCATAGCCTCGCCTGGCCTTACATACCCGCTGCCTATGCACAGGTCTCCCTTGAAAAAGAGCCAATGGGGGTGGGGGGGGGGGCACTATGTGCTGTCTATTCTGCCCAGGGAAAAAAAGCAAAGGAAGAAGAAGAAGAAGAAGAAGAAGAAGAAGAAGAAGAAGAAGAAGAAGAAGAAGAAGAAGAAGAAGAAGAAGAAGAAGAAGAAGAAGAAGAAGAAGAAGAAGAAGACTTCCTCACACCATGACACTCACCTGTTCCCGTTCTGGCTTGCCTGCTTTTCTCTATCGACTGCTATTCTAAGTTAGTAATGTTAACCTGCTGTAGTGGCTAAACTGAACTGAGAGCCATCAAGTTTCATGCTGAGTTTTTAAGCATCTTTAGAGTTTGCCTCATTTTGACAGAGTATGCTAGGACGATTGAAGAGAGAAAAGTGTTGGTTTGTGGATTATGCTTCTTCAAAATGCTAAAGGAATAGCTAATGGGTTCTGCCACGGTACGATGCATCAGTAGGCAGTAGAGGCTTGCGAAGTGCCATGACTTGTTCCCAAGTGTAAAACTTATTATGAGGCTAACAGAAATTATGCAATAACAACTCACCCTTACATTTCGTCATGTAACTCGAGAACTGATGCACGGATTTGGTCGAGTGAGGTGGCGTTGGAACAGCAGCAAATAAATGTTTAGAATGGTATTGTAGGAATGCGGTAATGATAGTGAAAACGGAGCCGTGTTCTGATGCAAAAATACTATTTTATTACGCAGTCGCACAAACAACACTTCCATTCATCCCTCATTCGTCTCTCTTTAACTACGTCATCCCCCGCTAAGGATCACAGGAGATGTAGTAAACACCACATAAGGCTAGAATGCCATGAATTATGTCCCAGTAGCCACTACACATGTCCCCCCAGAATTCACAAGAACTGGCCCCAAAAAACGTCCAGCGGCTCTGTTATGTACTAGAGGCCTGGTCACTCCTGTGTCACCAGGGCAGGCAGGTGAGGGCTGCCAATTAGCCAATTAGTGCTGATTGGTTACCTGCTGGGGAGCTTCAAAGGCAGACCCAGAAACACACATGCACGGTCTGTGCCTAGTGAAAGAGCTGTCAGGTTCTTACAGTCCTTGTCCGTTGGGTTACCAGTACATTAGCTTATAGTTATATTAGTAGTTCCTTGGTTTAGTAGCATTTTTGAGTTAGAGCACAGGGTTTTGGTGTTGATTACACATAGGTTGCATACCCATGAGCCAGGGTCGTAACAATTGGGCGCTCGTCCAGGATCTTTTACCCCTAGCACTTTGTTTGGCGATTTTTTTTTGTGTTGCACGGGGTGTCATCATATTATGGTTTGGGTGGTGTTCGTTACACATGGTGTAACGTGGGGGCTGAGCCATTTTCATCAAACAGGTGAGTATGCCGTATTTGTTTGTAATTTGATGTGACTACTTATGCTGTTAAAATATATAGTTTAGTAGGCACCACATGTAGATAGGGATATTATTTTCTGGTTGTTGGTTAGCGTCCGGTGCACCGCGTACTCCTGGGGCGGTCAATGAAATGATTGTATATGATCTTTGACTGGTAGCAGGTGTGGTTGAAGAAAGTTAGGTCTACAGGGCATTAGTTTAAGGGTAGGTAGGTTAGGGCGGCCAGGAAACACAGGTAGTGTGGTAGGGCTTGATTTAGTGTTTCTTAGGGTAGACATGTGGTAGGCCGGGGTTTTCTGCAGTTTAGACGTAGAAGCATATGTGGTCACATCAGGTTAGAAGGCGCACCTGTTTGGAATATTTTGTTGGATTTATTTTGTTTGTTTAAGTGTTTGGTGAGCATACCTGGTAGCACCTAACACCCTGCGTGTATGACACGTCTATTTAGGGTGGGTGTGTTTTTTTTTGTGCAACCTGGAAAGGTGCGCTCCGTAGAGCTCACATTTCCACCGCGTCCCTTTATGGTTGTTATTATTGGCATTAGCATTCTTCATGGTTCTTCAGTGGTTCTTCGTGGTTCTTCAGTGGTTCTTTAGTGGTTTTTCAGTGGTTCTTTGGTGGTTCTTCGTCGTTTGTTAGTGGTTCTTAGTGACTGTAGGGTAAAGTGAGTAGCTTGTGGTGACTGGTACAGTAACGATGGCTACCATTAAGGATTTTGTTGAGAACCCCTCTGACGAGATGTTGGGAAGGTTTTCCAAAGAGCAGCTTCTGAAGCTTGCTGTGCACTACAATGTGGAGCTTACTGCCAGTGAGAAGCGGTTAAAAACGACTGCCTTGGGGACTTTGAGGGCTATACTCATTGAGGAGCAGGTGATTGTGGCAACGGTGGATGAGCTTCTTTTGTCTGAGGTGTCTCCACAACTCTCTGGCGTGGCGGAAGGTGTTGCCATCGATTGGGGGCCTAGGTAGTTGGCATTTAGGGAAAAGCAGCTACAACAAGAGCGTGAGTTTAAGGAAAAACAGCTACAACAAGAGGAGAGGAGAGATGAGAGAGAGCGGGAGCTTAAGGAAAAACAGCTACAACAAGAGGAGAGGAGAGAGGAGAGAGAGCACGATCGTGCAATGAAGGAGCTTGCATTTAAGCATGCTGCCTTGCAGGCGGGTTCTCTGCATCCAGAGTCACATTCCGGGTTTGATGTAGGCAGGAATATTAGGATGGTGCCACCATTCTTTGAGAAAGACGTGGAAAGATATTTTCCCCTTTTTGAACGGGTGGCAACCACATTGAAGTGGCCTGATACCGCCTGGACACTGCTGCTGCAATGTGTTTTGGTTGGTAGGGCACAGGAAGCCTACACTGCTCTGTCCCTTGAACAAAGCGCTGATTATGAGCTGGTTAAAGCTTCCATATTGAGGGCTTATGAGTTGGTCCCCGAGGCCTATCGTCAGCGTTTTAGAGGTTATCGTAGGCAGGAGGGGCAGTCTTATGTTGAATTTGGAAAAGAGAAGGAGAACCTGTTTGACCGGTGGTGCACCTCGCAAAAAGCAGAGTCAAGGGAGCAGCTCAGACAGTTGGTTCTCCTAGAGGAATTTAAGAGGTGTGTTCCTGATAACGTTTCCACACATCTAAATGAGCATAAGGTATCGAAGATAGCCAACGCTGCTGTCTTGGCTGATGAGTTTGTGTTAACACACAAATCTGTCTTTGTAGAGGAGGGCCGTGTGGAGTCCAGGGGTAGTAGGCGTCCTTCTCAGGGGAGCCGGTTCCCGGCACCCGTGTCTGCTGGTCGGTTTACTTCGACTCCTAGGCAAGGTGGCTCTGCTAGTGCATTCCCAGAGGGGGTTATCTGTTTTTACTGTAAGGAGCCTGGTCATATCGTTGCTGGATGCCCTGTACTTAAGCAGAAAAATGTAAAAACGGTGGCTCTGGTAGAAATCATAGACAGGACACCTATGCCGACATTAGAGGGTGGGGTGCGAAGTATCAAAGGTGCAGACAGGGAGCTAGAGGGCTCCTCAACATTTAGGATGGATGGATTTGTTTCACTGGTTGGTGAATTAGGATCAAGGCAGGCTATTACAATATGGAGAGATACAGGAGCTTTCCAGTCTCTCATTCTGGATGGGATTTTGCCATTTTCGGAAGATTCTTCATTGCATTCCGGTGCCATTGTTCAGGGCTTTGGAGGAGGCTTTGTGAATACTCCTTTGCATGAGGTCTCGCTAAACTCTCCCTTAGTATCAGGCAATGTTGTCGTAGGAGTGTGTTCTCACATTCCCATAAAGGGGGTGTCCTTCATTCTAGGGAACGATTTGGCCGGTGGCAAAGTGCTGGCTACTCCAGTTGTAATTCCCGTCCCTGTAGTTTCTGAGGTTCCTGATGAGCTCGCACAGAAGCATCCAGGAGTGTTTCCTGTGTGTGCGGTAACACGCGCAATGTCAAAGGTCAAATGTGACACCCATGAGGTTGTTAACTTAAATGGTGATATGACACTTAGTGACACGTTCTTTGTTGAGTTGAAAAGTGGCCCTGATGAGGGGTTTGGTAAGGTGATTCCGTCTCATGAGCAGTTGGTACTAGAGCAAAACAAGGATGTCTCCTTGTCGCCCCTCTTTGAAGAGGCGGTTTTAGAGGATGAAATGGTAGATACGTCTCAAGGATACTTTGTTAGCAATGACGTGCTCATGAGAAAGTGGACACCACCTAACCTGTCCAGTCTGGATGACTGGGGCAGTGTGTTTCAGATTGTTGTTCCAGCCGTGTATCGTCCTGATATACTGCATCTAGCACATGATCATGATCTTGCTGGTCACATGGGGGTCAGGAAGACTTATGACTGTGTGCTGAGACATTTTTGTTGGCCTGGTTTGAAGTCAGATGTGGCACAATATTGTCGCTCGTGCCATGTGTGTCAGGTGGTTGGTAAACCAAACCAGAAGATCCCTCAGGCTCCTCTGCAGCCTATCCCTGCCGTTGGGGAACCTTTTGAGCGGATCCTCATTGACTGTGTTGGTCCCCTCCCTCGAACTAAGACAGGGAACCAGTACCTTTTGACTATTATGTGTGCAGCGACCCGTTTTCCTGAAGCCATTCCTTTACGCAAGATCACAGCCCCAGCTATATCCAAAGCTCTGGTTAGGTTTTTTTTCGACTTTTGGTCTACCAAAGGTCATTCAATCAGATCAAGGGTCTAACTTCATGTCCCGTCTCTTTGCTCAGGTCCTCCAGCAGTTGTCTATCCAGCATTGCCCTTCCTCTGCCTATCATCCAGAGTCCCAGGGGGCGCTGGAGAGATTTCACCAGACTATCAAAACAATGCTGCGGGCATATTGTACGGAGTTCGACAAAGACTGGGATGATGGAATTCCTTTGCTTCTGTTTGCTGCTAGGGAGGTAACCCAGGAGTCTCTTGGATTCAGCCCGGCTGAGCTGGTGTTCGGCCACACAGTGAGGGGTCCTTTGAAACTGCTGAAGGAAAAGTGGTTGGCTGACCAGACTCCTTCCTCTACTAATTTGTTGGACTATGTGTGTGACTTCAGGCTTAAGCTTAGTAGAGCATGTGAACTAGCGAAAGAGAACCTAAAGGTAGCCCAAGGAAAAATGAAGGTGTGGTATGATAGGCGGGCCCGACATAGGGTGTTCTCACCGGGAGACAAGGTGTTGGTTCTCTCGCCTATTCTTGGGTCTGCATTACAGGCTAAATACAGTGGGCCATACTCCATTGAGCGCAAAGTTGGTGAGGTCGACTACTTGATTAAAACTCCCGACCGCAGGCGCAAGAGTAGATTATGTCACGTCAATATGTTGAAGGCGTACAATGATAGGGCTCAGATTGACCAGTCAGGGGTCAAGCCTGTGGCTGTTCTAACAGTTTCTGCATCTCCTATTGTAGCCGACTGTTCTGTGTCGAAGGAGATTTCTCAGGGCCGGTTGCCAAACACCCAGATACTAGGTGACTTGGACTCACACCTGTCGTACTTACCACTTCCTGAGCGTACGGATGTGGTGCGCCTACTTAGACAGCATACACGTTTGTTTTCTGATGTCCGTAGTCGTACTAATGTACTCGAGCATGACATTGATGTTGGTAGTGCAGGGCCAATTAAGCAACATGCCTATAGGGTGAATCCGGAAAAACGAAGGATCTTGAGTAAGGAAGTAGACTATATGGTGAGACATGGCATTGCGGAGCCCAGTTCTAGTGCGTGGAGCTCCCCCTGCCTGCTTGTTGATAAGCCAGACTGCACTCATCGGTTCTGTACTGATTTCCGTAAAGTTAATGCAGTAACCAAGCCGGACTCGTACCCTCTGCCTCGGATGGACGACTGTATCGATCGAGTGGGTTCAGCAGCCTTTGTAAGTAAATTGGATTTGCTAAAGGGATACTGGCAGGTTCCGCTTACTCCGCGAGCACGTGAGATATCCGCTTTTGTCACACCAGAGAGTTTCTGCCAGTATACAGTGATGGCCTTTGGCATGCGAAATGCCCCAGCGACGTTTCAGCGGCTAGTGAACAAGGTCCTGGGCGGGGTAGCGTTCTGTGAGGCATATCTGGATGACCTGGTTATCCACAGTTCCTCTTGGTCACAACATGTGGAGCATCTGGCCGAAGTGTTCAAGCGGTTGGGTGATGCTAACTTGACAGTTAACCTTGCGAAATGTGAATTTGGACAGGCCACGGTTACCTACCTGGGTAAGGTGGTTGGACGTGGGCATGTGTGCCCCATTACAGCTAAGGTGGAGGCTATAGTGGGCTTCCCTGCTCCCATCACCAGGCGGGAGTTAAAGCGCTTCCTAGGTATGGCAGGGTACTATAGGAGTTTCTGTAGGAACTTTGCTTCTGTTGTTGCCCCTTTGACCAATCTGCTCAGTCCTAAGGTACCTTTCGTGTGGACTGAGACTTGTCAACAGTCTTTTGAGAGCATCAAGGGTATTCTGATTAGCGCTCCCGTTCTGTCAGCTCCCGATTTTCAACTGCCATTCAAGTTGGCAGTGGATGCTAGTGACCTCGGTGCTGGAGCCGTCCTCCTGCAAGAGGATGCATTAGAGGTGGAGCACCCAGTGTGCTACTTTTCTAAAAAGTTTGACAGGCATCAACTGCACTACTCTACTATAGAGAAGGAGGCGCTCGCTTTGGTTCTTGCCTTGAACCATTTTGATGTTTACGTGGGATCCTCCAGTTTACCCCTTGTTGTGTATACAGACCATAACCCTTTGGTTTTTCTTAGCAGCATGGTGAATTCGAATCATCGTTTGATGCGATGGAGTTTGTTCCTCCAGGCGTATAACTTGGATATTCGCCACATTCGTGGGAGGGACAACGTGCTAGCAGACGCCCTCTCACGATCGTAGTACCGGTGTTTGTGGTACCCGTTATCGCTGTTGTGGTAGAGGCCCTGACAACTAAGGGGTCACAGTTGTTTTTGTTTTGTTTATGGGTTGTTGTGTAGTGGTTGCCTCTTGGGCAACCAGTTTGGTGGGGGAGGTGTTATGTACTAGAGGCCTGGTCACTCCTGTGTCACCAGGGCAGGCAGGTGAGGGCTGCCAATTAGCCAATTAGTGCTGATTGGTTACCTGCTGGGGAGCTTCAAAGGCAGACCCAGAAACACACATGCACGGTCTGTGCCTAGTGAAAGAGCTGTCAGGTTCTTACAGTCCTTGTCCGTTGGGTTACCAGTACATTAGCTTATAGTTATATTAGTAGTTCCTTGGTTTAGTAGCATTTTTGAGTTAGAGCACAGGGTTTTGGTGTTGATTACACATAGGTTGCGTACCCATGAGCCAGGGTCGTAACAGGCTCTGACGACCCGCCCAAAACTACTCTGGTACCCCTTGGCAGGCACAGGAAACCGAGGCAGTGGTAAAGCAGTAGGCTGACACTGAACAGGCCTCGGACGGCAGGTCCGGGGGTCCGCCGTAGCTAGAGTAGGCGTCGGGACTGCCCTACCAGGGGGGGCGACCGCGGCGGAGCAGTTGGGCCAACTCAATGGGGCGGTCCAAATCCAGGTGAGCAGGCTTCAAGCGATCCACCGAGATCCGTTCTTCCCTCCCCCCCATGTCAACAACAAAGGTCTTATCGCCTGCCTTCACAACCCGGTAAGGACCATCGTAGGGTGGCTGTAGGGGGCCTCGATGGGCGTCGCAGCGGATAAACACGTACCCCGCTGCTTGCAGATCAGGCGGGACACGCACCTTTGGAACACCGTGGCACGAGGTAGGGATGGGCAAGAAAGACTTGACCTTGTCCAGCAGAGCATCCCGCTGTTCGAGTGCTGACCAGGAGGCCGTAACACAGGGAAGAAAATCCCCTGGGACACGGAGGGGTTGGCCGTATACCAGCTCAGCTGAAGATGAAAGAAGGTCCTCCTTAGGTGCAGTACGGAGCCCCAGCATCACCCAAGGAAGTCTGTCGACCTAGCTGTCGCCCCGGAGATTGGCCTTGAGAGCAACTTTCATTGACCGGTGAAAGCGTTGGCCTGTGGATGGTAGGCCGTAGTGCGGTGGAGGGAGACACCCAACTTCTGGGTAATGGAAGTCCATAACGCGGAAGTGAATTGGGCCCCTCGGTCAGAGGAAAGATCAGAGGGAAGACCGAACCGGGCGACCCAGGTACTGATGAATGCGCGGGCCTACCATCTACCATCGTCAGAAGGTGAGTGTACCCCCTGGAGGGAGGAAGGGGTCCCACCAGATCCACGTTGATGTGGTCAAAACGCCTCTCAGGGACATTGAACCGCTCCAACGGGGCCTTAACATGTCGATGGACCTTCGCGCGTTGGCATGCCATGCAGGTCTTGACCCAACCCCCAATGTCAACCTTCATCCTGGGCCAGACGAATTTCGCTGCCATTAGGCGCTGTGATGGTTTCCTGCCCGGATGCGAGAGGCCATGGACAGCCTCGAAAACTTGTCGTCTCCATGCACGTGGAACAACTGGCCTTGGCTGCGCCATAGATATATCACATAGCAGCGTCGTGCCATCATCAAAGAAGGGGACGTCCGCCAACTGGAGGCCAGTAACCGCCGTCCTGCATGCCTGGATGTCTGGGTCTGAAACCTGATCCGCAGCCATACCGGCGTAATCAATGCCCAGGTGGACAGCACTGATGGTGGACAGCACTGATGGCGGCCCGCGAGAGGCAGTCAGCCACGGGGTTGTCCTTCCCCGCCACATGCCGGATGTCAATGGTGAACTCAGAGATGAAAGCCAGATGGCGTTATTGCCTGCCAGACCACGGTTCAGACACTTTCACCATAGCAAAAATCAATGGTTTTTGTGCTCGTCACCAATGCAAGAGGCTGCGCTCTCGACTCCCGGAGAGTCAGCATTGCCTTGGCTCGGGCTGATCGCTATAATAACTCGTTTGGCTGAGTTAGGGGGAGGGGAGCCGTGGGTGGG
This sequence comes from Notolepis coatsorum, assembly GCF_963971535.1. Lineage (NCBI taxonomy): Eukaryota > Metazoa > Chordata > Actinopteri > Aulopiformes > Paralepididae > Notolepis > Notolepis coatsorum. The sequence continues at coordinate 40,534,748 of NC_140176.1, read as the reverse complement.
TCCTGGGCGTTGTGGACAACGACCCCTACAGTTCGGTCGGGGCGCCTGCTCAGCGAGGGTAGGATCTGGAGAGAGGTAGTGCGAACTCCCACACGTTACACTCTCCCAGTGAGAATCTGAGCTGCCAGTCTGGCTGCCGGCTGGCTGCACATGCGTCGGAGGAAAGCATGTGACAGTCTCCGGCCTCTCGGACCAACAGTAGGGGGGAGTGCGCAACAACCAGGAAGGGGGTTGGGAATTAGCATAACGACTAACAGTGGGATGGGAGAAAAATCGGAAAAATAAGGAGGGGGAAAAAGATAATCAAAAAAATAAAAATAAAAAATCAATGGTTTGTGGTCTACAAAAACAGTGAAAGGGCGAGCCTCCAGCAGGAAACGGAAATGTCTGACCGTCAAGTATAGGGCGAGGAGCTCACGGTCAAAGGTGCTGTACTTCTGTTCGCTGGAACGGAGTTGTCGGCTGAAGAACGCCAGGGGTTGCCAAATGCCCTTGACCAACTGCTCGTAAACTGCTCCAACGGCATAATCCGAGGCATCAGTTGTCAATGCCACGGGAGCCTCAGGCACGGGGTGCGTCAGCATGGTTGCGCTCGCAAGGGCCTCCTTGGTATCCGAGAACGCCTTTGACATGTCGTCGGACCAGGCTATGGCATGCTTGGGAGTCTTGTCCTTGAGAGCCCATACAGGGGGCGCATTAGGTGGGCAGCCCGAGGGATGAACCGATGATAGAAATTCACCATCCCCAGGAACTCCTGCAAGGCCCTAACCGTGGTAGCGTGTGGGAGCCGCAGCACCGTTTCCACCTTTACTGGTAATGGGACCGCCCCAGCAGTAGTGATGTGGTGGCCAAGGAAGTCCATGGCAGGCAGTCCAAACTGACACTTTGCTGGGTTGATGATTAATCCATGCTCTCTGAGGCGACTGAAAAGGAGCCGGAGGTGTGTTAGGTGTTCTGCCTTGGATGTGCTGGCTACCAGGATATCGTCTAGGTAGACAAACACGAAAGACAGGTTGCGCAGCATGGCGTCCATTAACCTCTGAAATGTCTGAGCAGCATTTTTGAGGCCAAAAGGCATCCTCAGAAATTCAAAGAGTCCGAATGGGGTTATAACTGCCATCTTGGGGATGTCCTGAGGGCTAACCGGCACCTGGTGGTATCCTCTCACCAGATCCACCTTCGAAAAAACAGACGCTCGAGCTAGGTGGGCTGAAAAATCTTGTATGTGTGGAACCGGGTAACGATCAGGTGTAGTGGCGTCATTAAGGCGCCGGTAGTCGCCACACGGACGCCAGCCGCCGTTAGCCTTTGGAACGAGATGGAGAGGCGAGGCCCAAGGACTGTCGGAACGACGAACGATGCCCAGTGCCTCCATGGAGGCAAACTCATTCTTAGCGATGGTGAGCTTGTGTGGATCGAGACGACAAGCCCTAGCATGTACTGGTGGGCCTATCGTGGAGATGTAATGAACGACTCCATGCTTAGTGGCCGCGGACAAGAAGGTGGGTGTTGTGATGTCCGAGAACTCCAACAGGAGGCGGGAGAAATCATCAGTGGGCGCAACAGCGCTGGACAGTGTCATTGTGGCCGTGTCACTGCGCTCACATGCCAAGGAGCCAAACGTCTCAGCATTGACGAGCCGGCGATTCCCCACGTCTACCAAGAGACTGTTGGCGCAGAGAAAGTCAGCGCCTAGGAGGGGAGTGGACACCTTGGCCAACACGAAATCCCAGGTGAAACGCTGGTCAGCAAAACATAATGCCACGGTGCGTTTGCCAAATGTAGGGATCGCACTGCCATTGGCAGCTTCAAGGGCGGGGCCCCGTCTCGTGATGATAGTGAAAACGGAGCCGTGTTCCGATGCAAAAATACAATTTTATTACGCACTCTACAGTCACACAAACAACACTTCCATTCATCTCTCATTCGTCTCTCTTTAACTACGTCATCCCCCGCTAAGGATCACGGGAGATGTAGTAAACACCACATAAGGCTAGAATGCCGTGAATTATGTCCCAGTAGCCACTACACAATCTTATTTGTTCCACAAAAAATGCAGCCCCTAGTCAGTAGAGGCTTGCAATGTTCCGTGACTTACATTATTATGAGGCTAACCAAAATGATGCAATAACAACTCTCCCTTACATTTCGTCAGGTAACTCGAGAACCGATGCACGGATTTAGTCGAGTGAGGTGGCGTTGGAACAGCAGCAAATAAATGTTAGAATGGTATATTATTTGTTCCATGAAAAATGCTGCCCCTAGTCTCACAAAGTGCAGTGACTTACGTTATTATGAGGCTACCCGAAATTTGTTATTGAGTTTAGTTTAGTTCAGAGCATGTCTGTACAATATGCACATGAACTCACAGTACTGTAAATCAGTAACAGACAGAGTAACAGACAAATTAATTCAATGAAGTCAATGGCCCGACAGCCGCCTGTGCAGTAATCACCAGCTGTAACCGAACTGAGCTCATCTGTGCCACGGGCTGTACGATGGTTATAATCACTGGTGTAACTCAAGCGCCCCTACTGGTTGAATATACCGTTAACCTGGCAGTGACATGGCACCCATGCCACAGAGCTGAGAGTCCTAAGAGCTATATCTGTAGCTAATGCTACAAGGCCTAAGCATTGGACATGACATTAGCTACAGTTACTACTGTAGTATCAAATATATTCAATTGTCACATTTAGTCACTCTAGTATTATTTGCTGGTAGCTAACTGAACCAGAAGATGTGCTGCATCTCTCTGTGTAGTAGAACTGGAGGGAAAAATTATGTTAGACAACGGGTCATACCCTGCTAGAAAAACCAGCATAGCTGGTCACCAGCATGACCAGCATAAGTTGTGTTTTGGTGCTGGTCCACCAGCTAAACCAGCATCACACCAGCACTAACCAACATCGACCAACATTGAAATGATGCTGGTCTATGCTGTTTTTTTCTAGCAGGGTATTTAATCCTTGTGTGGTGTTCGGGTTTGTGGGACCCATTTTCAATGTTTACTAGAAGAGAAATTATATGATTAATTATTTATTTTAACCTGAGACTCATTGGCTTTGGCAAATCTTCTGTGAAGAACATATGAAATAACACATAATCATTGAGTGCACACTGTGAACACCTGGTGAACACAAGTTAAAAACAAATCACAAAAAGGTTCACTGTGTTCCTTCACTGTCTCCACCTTGTTTAATTTATATTTTTCAAGATAAACATGATTTGTTCCATTCATGGCTTGATTTATTTCCCCACATACATCACATTTTATCACAAAATCAACAAATAGCACCTTTATTGATAAATGTATTTCAGTAACACTTTATAATAACACTCAGTTATAAGACAATTATAAGGTATTTGTAGATAATGAACTAATCATGAACAAATCATTTATATACATTCGTAAATGATTATTAGATCATTATCAACATTGTTTGTACTTGATTTGTTCATAATTTAATAATGTTGTTTAATGTGTAGTAACACATTTGTAGATGCTTTGAAAAATGGATATGAAAAAACTACTATACTGTACCTCCATTTATTTGTTCATGTTCAACAAATGATTTGTTAAGACATTTATAACACATCTATAAATAATTTGAAGATGCTATTGTGTGCCCTAATCTGAAGTGAAGCCTATTCATCATTAACAAATGTCTAATACAGTTAATTATTTGTTTACTTTTTCATCACCTGTTACAAATGTTGTAGACAGCTTTCGGATACACCCTTCTTTGTGACAGCAAACAGTGACAGAATTAGGACTATAGATAAATGCAATTTTATTAACATATAAAATACATGTGCATGACATAGTGTAACTGGGGGGGCTAGGACCCAGGAGTACCCTGGCCAGGTATTGACAGAGTATGAAGAGGAAGTATCACACGAGTGAGACTTGACTTTGACATGTGTTGCCGTCTGTTGAATGGAAGCACGATACATTCGAAGAGCCAAGTTATTCGTGCTGCCCCACGCTTTTAAGGTATGAGCAGGCTAAATGCATTTTTGGTTGGTAAATCTATTCCATCATTTCCGACCTACAACTCTTATATGTTGTGTAGACGTACTTGATGTGGTGGGCGCTAACGTTACATTTGAATTACGTGTTTGTTGCTAATGTGTGCTCAGTATATTGCGGTATGTGATGATGACACGACACACAAGGGTAATAATTATTTGTATTTTCAGGCTGTATCGGCGCCTATACAGCCTGAAAATACAAATAATTATTACCCTTGTGTGTCATGTATAATATAGTTATAAATGATTTAATAATCATTTACGAATGTATATAAATGGTTTGTTCATGATTAGTTCATTATCTACAAATATCTTATAAAGGTATTAAAACTGAGTGTTATTATAAAGTGTTACCTGTATTTCTTACACAAATTGTTATGGTTTTAAAAATCCCTTTATTGTTTTTAAAATCCCAATTATGTTGTGGGTCCACCAGACCCATGAGCATTGGGTGAGTAGCACCACACAAGGGTTAAAACATTTGCCCATTCAATGTTCTTTTCACATCTGATGTTTGAATAAAAACGTTTAGTTGCAAGCCAACACCCCCCCCCCCCCCCCCCCCTCCATCCATTACTCAACTGGACTGTCACTGTACTATTTATTTTCACTAGCACTATTGCACTTGGGACATTGATTGATATTATATTATTGATATTATTATTTTGACATTGATATGACATTTGACATTGATATTATATTATTGATATTATTATTTTGTACATGCTATACTCAGTATGTTTGTATGCCAGTGGTGATTCTCTAAACTCAATTTCATGGTACCAACAATGACAATAAAGATTATATTCTAGTGGCTCGGGAGGTAGAGCAATCCTGAGGTTCCCGGTTCGATTCCCGCTTGTTAGATAACAGTGTTTCTAGCCTTTAATCAATTCTCAATCTAACTTACCCCGGAAGGAACTCACATCTCATAACCCCCACCCCCTCTTCTCGTTACTACGTGACACGCTACCATGGCAACGGCTGGTCACCTTTAGCACACTAAACGTCTGTTTCTATCGATGTCAAACTCTCCCCGTAACTCTGACCAAACCTGGCTCCACCAGTGCTTATCAGTGTTTATGTTAACAAGCTGCCAACGACCTCGGAGCCATGGGCTCTGCTATTAGTCTGCTGCTAACACACACTCTCTCTCTGGTGTCCTCCTCCTCTGAGATGGCTATGAGTAGATGCTGTCATCCACCAGATATTTACATTATATACACATTGAAAAACATAGATTCCTTCACGCTCCTCCCGGGCAGCGTGTTAAAGTGTCCTTGAGCAAGACACTTAACCCTTAACTGCTCCCGATGAGCAGGTTGGCACCTTGCATGGTTGCCTCCACCGTCGGTGTGTGAATGTGTGAGTGAATGGGTCAAATGTGAGGAACAAATTGTAAAGCGATTTGGATACAAGCGCTATAAATGCAGCCATTTACCATTTTATTTACAATTTTTTAAAGAATTGTGTCCCTGTGCTGGTCACTCATTATATATCAATAATAATTAAGTATTTACAGTCAGTGCATGTAAGTCAGTGACCCTCCGTCACATCAATGACTTGAATAATACATACATGTATTATGAAGGCCAGTAGGCCGTAATGAGCCCCGATGTATCATTTTACTCGCTATTCTAGAATAATAGCTTTTCATATCCTCAATGAGACAGAGCACCTTGGAACCAGTGTCTGGTTTTGTGCTTACGGTCAGCGACAAATCCAGTTGCTTGGCCTATTACTGGAGAAGCATCCGTTGCTTGTGGACTAATTCACTGATTCCCATAAGGAAGGAGGGGGGGGGGGGGGGGGGGGGGGGGTTGACTGGAGTCAGATAAAAATAATGCTTTCAAGGTTTTAACCTCTTGGAGGGTGTGACCTTTCAGAGGTCAGCCGTCATCAGCTGAGTCCCTATGGAGCCCAATGGATGTTTTATTTACCAGCGACGGGGAATAATCTCAAGACTGTTTTGCCCTTGACACTTTCCCACCATATTGGGTATTTATAGGTCACACATACACTTAGCCACCAGTGCTCGTGACCCAGCTGTATACAGTAATACGTGAACTGAGATCCTATGAGAGGGACTGGCCGATTGTGTGTGTTTGTGTGTCTCATTTCTCTCAGAGATAGGGAGAGACCGAGAGATACAGAGAGAGACAGAGAGAGACAGAGAGAGACAGAGAGATACAGAGAGAGACAGAGAGAGAGACAGGGAGATATATAGAGAGATACAGAGATAGACAGGGAGAGCCAGAGAGAGAGAGAGAGAGACAGAGAGAGACAGAGAGAGACAGGGAGAGATATAGAGAGGCTAGGCTGTGTTCACTTTGCCATCAGGGGGACATTGAGACAGAACCTCACTTCCTGCTATACTGTGAGAAATACAAGGACCTAAGAGAAGTCTTCTTTGATAAAATAAACAAAATTGATGCACAGTTTATCCATCTCCCTGATCACCAAAAGCTACTATACATGTGTGGGGAGAAAAGTCAGTGTACAGCATTAGCTGCAAAATATGTAGACGGTTGTCACAAAATAAGAGAACAAGCCCTGTAAATGTATCTGAGTGGCCACACTTGAAAAATGACTACCCGATCGAGTGACTATTTTGTAAATTAATATGTTTCTTGTTGATTGTCCTTACTGTTATTACTAATATTATGATATTTTATTGCTTAATATATGTTATTGTTTGTATGTTGAACTTGCTTTGGCAATAAGTATGTTAATATTTCATGCCAATAAAGCCTATTTGAATTGAATTGAATTGAATTGAATTGACAGAGAGAGATATAGAGAGAGCCAGAGAGAGACATGGAGAGACAGAGAGAGAGACAGAGAGAGACAGAGAGATATAGAGAGAGACAGAGAGAGACAGAGAGAGAGACAGAGAGAGAGAGACAGGGAGAGATATAGAGAGAGACAGAGAGAGACAGGGAGAGACAGGGATATGCAGAGAGAGACAGGGAGATACAGAGAGAGACAGGGAGAGATATAGAGAGAGGCAGAGAGAGACAGGGAGAGACAGAGAGAGACAGAGAGATACAGAGAGATACAGAGAGACAGAGAGACAGATAGATACAGAGAGAGACAGCGAGATACAGATAGAGACAGAGAGAGACAGAGAGAGAGACAGGGTCTCCATATTACTCAGACGACATCTTCTCCAACCTTGAATCAGAAATAAGTCTTTACCAAAGTCAAGGTCATGTGCTTGTTTGCGGTGACTTCAACGCCCGAACGGGAACCCACCCTGATTTCACCAGTACACATGGAGACAATTTCATATCTGACCACACCATATGCAACCATGTAAACCAGTCCCCTAGAAATAACCATGACACTTCCATAAACAAAAATGGAAAGGATTTATTACAGCTGTGTAGAGGACTGAGTCTCTACCTTGTCAATGGGCGTGTGAGAGGGGACTCACAAGGAAGGTACACTTACTGCTCACCCCTTGGCAGCAGCACAGTAGATTACATGATAACAGATCTGGATCCAGTATCCTTCAGTTCATTCACAGTCAAACCCCTGACCCCACTCTCCGACCACAGTCAGATCACGGCATACATGAAAAGAACTGAGTCTCTCAAAAATCCCCCTACACAGCCCAGTAAACTATACAACATCCCCAAATACTACAGATGGTCCCAGAACAGCATGCAGGACTACCAGAGAGCCATCGCCAGTGATGAGACACAATCACTGTTAGATACGTTCCTAGCCATGCCATACTCTAACAGTGTTGAAGGAGTAAACCTAGCTGTAGAACACATCAATTATATATTTGAAAGAACTGCAACAAAGTCCAAATTAAAACTATCAGGTAACAAACAGAGAAAAACTAAAAAGGACCAATGGTTTGACAAAGAATGTAAAGCTCTTAGAACACAGCTAAGAAAAATATCAAACCAGAAACACATAAACCCACAAAATGACACCCTACGCCTCCAATACTGTGAATCATTGAAACACTACAAAAAGACCATCAGAATTAAAAGGAACAATCACGTAAATAAACAATTGTGCAAAATAGAGGACTCTCTAAGCTCTAACTCCTTCTGGGACCACTGGAACTCATTGAATAAAGATAAGCCGGAAGAAATGGATATCCAAGATGGGGATGTTTGGACAAACCACTTCACATCACTCTTTACAACTGTACCCCTAAATACAAAAACGGAAACCAGCCAGATATGTGAAAAATTACAAAAATGGGAAAATATCATAAAGGATAATCAAAACCCTTTAGACTTCCCAATCACAGAACAAGAGCTGAAATCAAAACTCCAGTGCCTTAAAGCTAGAAAGGCCTGTGGTACAGATGGCATATTAAATGAAATGATTAAACACAGCTCTGAAAAATTCCAATTGGCTATTTTAAAATTATTCAATTTGACACTAAATCTAGGCTATTTTCCTGATATCTGGAATGAAGGACTCATAACCCCAATTTTCAAGAGTGGAGATAAACATGACCCAAAAAACTATAGGGGTATCTGTGTGACGAGTAATTTGGGCAAACTTCTATGTAGTATCATCAACACCAGACTCATAGAATTCCTTACAGAACACAGCGTTCTAAGTAAAAGCCAAATCGGATTCTTACCAAATTATCGTACCTCTGACCATATATACACTCTTAAAACCCTAATTGACATTCACGTAAAACAGAACAAAAACAAAATATATTCCTGCTTTGTCGATTTTGAAAAAGCCTTTGACTCAATTTGGCACAAAGGTCTTTTCTTCAAAATTCTAGAAAGTGGTGTTGGAGGAAATACATATGACTTGATCAAATCCATGTACACAAAAAACAGATGTGCTGTTAGAATTGGAAATAAAAGAACAAATTTCTTCACCCAGGGTCGCGGAGTCCGCCAGGGGTGCAATTTAAGTCCAACATTGTTCAATATATATATAAATGAATTAGCAAAGTTATTAGAACTTTCTACTGCACCCGGTCTGACTCTGCACGAAACCAATGTAAAATTACTGATGTACGCAGATGATCTGGTTCTGCTGTCAGCCACTAAAGAGGGTCTACAACAGAACCTAGACATCCTCCACCAGTTCTGTCAGACATGGTCTCTGAACGTAAACATGAAGAAGACTAAAGTCATGATCTTTCAAAGGAGACACGAGTCTCAGAGTTCACATAATACATTTAAATTAGGCACACACATATTAGAAAACACAAAAAGCTACCCATATTTGGGATTGAAAATAAATCATAATGGAAACTTCAATATGGCTGTGAATGAATTGAAGGAGAAGGGAAGAAGGGCTTTTTATGCCATCAAAAGGAAAATTCCAATTGACATCCCAATTAGGACCTGGCTCAAAATTCTAAATTCCGTAATAAATCCAATAATATTATATGGCAGTGAAGTGTGGGGTCCATTAACTAACCAAGATTTCCCAAAATGGGAAAAACACCCATTAGAAGTACTGCATGCAGAATTGTGCAAAAACCTACTTAAGGTCCACAGACACACTGCCAATAATGCATGCAGGGCAGAACTCGGCCAATACCCCCTAATCATTCAAATTCAAAAGCGAGCCATAAAATTTTACACACACCTCCAATCAAGTGACCCCCACTCCTACCACTACAAAGCCCTTCAGAGCCAAGAGATGAACCCAGATAAGAGTCCCCTCTGCCAGCTAGTCAGAAATCTCTGCCCACAAATGCCTCAGGACAGATACCAAAAAATCTGGCCCAACCAAATAACCTCAAAACAAAAAGAAAACTATATAGAATATTGGAACAAATCAACCAAATCTCAAAGTAAATTAGAATTCTATTTGACCCTAAACAGAGAGTACACGGTGGCAGAATACCTGACTACTGTGAATGATATAAAATTAAGAAAGACATTGACACGGTACAGACTGAGTGGACATAGTCTAGCCATAGAAACAGGCCGTCACAGGCAGAACTGGCTGCCCAGAGAGGCCAGGCTGTGTTCACTTTGTCATCAGGGGGATGTTGAGACAGAACCTCACTTCCTACTATACTGTGAAAAATACAAGGATTTAAGAGAAGTTTTCTTTTATAAAATAAATAAAATTGATCCACAGTTTATCCATCTCCCTGATAATCAAAAGCTGTTATATATATGTGGGGAGAAAAGTCAGTGTACAGTATTAGCTGCAAAATATGTAGATGGTTGTCATACAATAAGAGAACAAGCCCTGTAAATACATGTATCTGGGTGGCTACATCCGTAAAATGACTACCCGATGGAATGTTTATTTTGTAATTTAATATGTTTCTGTTGATTGTTTTACTTATTGCTAATATTATGGTATGTTTTATTGCTTAATAATATATATGTTATTGTTTGTATGTTGGACTTGCTTTGGCAATAAGTATGTTGATATTTCATGCCAATAAAGCCTATTTGAATTGAATTGAATTGAATTGACAGGGAGAAATATAGAGAGAGACAGAGAGAGACAGGGAGATACAGAGAGATACAGAGAGATACAGAGAGATACAAAGAGAGACAGGGATAGACAGTCTGACAGGGAGAGATATAGAGAGAGACAGAGCGAGACAGGGAGAGACAGAGAGAGACAGAGAGATACAGAGAGATACAGAGAGAGAGACAGAGAGAGACAGAGAGAGACAGAGAGAGGCAGAGAGAGACAGAGAGAGAGACAGGGAGAGATATAGAGAGAGACATGGAGAGTCAGAGAGAGACAGAGAGATACAGAGAGATACAGAGAGAGACAGAGAGAGATATAGAGAGAGACAGAGAGATACAGAGTGAGAGACAGGGAGATACAGAGAGAGATATAGAGAGAGAGACAGGGAGACAGGGAGATACAGAGTGAGACAGAGAGATACAGAGAGAGACAGAGAGAGACAGAGAGAGAGACAGGGAGATACAGAGAGATACAGAAAGAGACAGGGATAGACAGAGAGACAGAGAGAGATATAGAGAGAGACAGGGAGAGACAGAGAGAGACAGGGAGATACAGGGAGAGACAGAGAGAGACAGGGAGATACAGGGAGAGACAGAGAGAGACAGAAAGAGACAGGGAGATACAGGGAAATACAGAGAGAGACAGGGAGATACAGGGAGATACAGAGAGAGACAGAGAGAGACAGGGAGAGACAGGGAGAGACAGAGAGAGACAGGGAGAGACAGGGAGACAGGGAGATGCAGAGAGACACAGAGAGAGACAGGGAGACACAGAGAGAGACAGGGATATGCAGAGAGAGACAGGGAGATGCAGAGAGAGACAGGGAGATGCAGAGAGAGACAGGGAGATGCAGAGAGACAGGGAGATGCAGAGAGACAGAGAGACACAGGGAGAGAAAGAAAAGCCGAACAGGACTTTTTACTCATAATAATAATATTGTTACACAACATATTGAAAAGTGTGTCTCTCTAAGAATGCAGTTCACAGCAGTTCTGTGAGTGCAATAAGAAAAGAAAATACTGCAAAGCAAACAAACAGGTTTATATGAATACATAAGGAAGTAATAATAGAGTAAATATACATTCCAATTAATTTGATGACAGTGACAGAACAATGCTATAGCTTTTAGCCATTTATGATTAAAAACCTTTCACTGCCAGCTTTTAAACCGTAGGCTAAATGTATAAAACGTCTACCTTTAAGTTTGTATATGTATTCATTTACATTTACATTTAGACATTTAGCTGATGCTTTTATCCAAAGCGACTTACAAGTTCTGCTCAACAAGTCAGCAGGAAAGAAGGGTACAACTCTGGCAGTTAAGGGTAAGTAAGATTGTCCGTCAAACAGTGTTGAACTTGAGTGCTCCAGTCTTGAGTGTATTTTGAAGGTCCGGTCTCAACATCTATCACCAGGTGAACTGAACTCTTGATTGATCTGTGACTCCGCCCCCTCATCGGATGCCAGAACACACACACACAAAACGAAAACCCACAGTAATCCCAGGTTTTAATTGAATTCCTGTAACATACGCTTGCACACACATTGCACAAGTTCATGCTTCCGCTGTCGAAACATCAGCTGAACCGTGTTCCTTTTGCTCCCAATTCATTCACTGCCCCAATCATGCGGCTCCTTTCACCTCAAGGTTCCTTCAAAAGGCTTTCTTTGATATATTTTTTCTTGCACCCGGGCCTTTCAAGGTGGTAAAAGAGAAGTACAGTATGTGTGTTTTTTTCCAGATATCACAGGCGAGACTCCTGTGAGATTCATACACATTGAACTTCGGTAACTTGGGAGGGGTATCAAAAGATTGAATGATCCAAATCTTCCTTTTGTTTTTTTTGGGGGGGGGGGGGTTCTGATCAGACATGTCGTTTTCAAGCGGGTCGATATCATATTGGGTATAGCCTTCAGTTTTCACACGAAGACGCCCCACTGTAGTCCGACACAAAGGGTAGAACACTGTGTGTTTTGGTAGACTTCATTCAAATTGAGAAGTTGTTATCAGGGGAAGGCAAACAGATGAAACGATCGGGGGGGCGTTATCGGAATGGGGGAGAGAGAAGAGAAGAGGCGGTTCGATATCACGCATCTGAGTGTTACAGTACAACTATTTAGGGGTATTAAAGAGAGATACAAATAGAGGAATATAAATAGAGGAATCGACCGGGCCTCGGATGGGAATACGGGGCAGAACGATGAGAACGAGGTCGGTGTCTCTCCCAGAGGATTCTTGCAAACACATCTTTGGGTTCGGAGCAACGGTGAGGCAACTATGTTGCAAGAATATAGGTTTATTTCAACTTGACAACAATAACAAACATGAACCTTGCGTTTCTAGAACAAGCAGTCGACAAGCAAAAACTAAATCCAGCCTGCATGCTGATGGAACAGTGTGTCAAGTCAATATTGTCTGGTAAATTCAGACACAGGAAAAGGAGCATTATATTCCGTTTGTGACCGTTCATCTTGGCATGTTTTGATGTTAGCAGACGTGACAACAAACCGGACAGGAAGTCGACTGTAGTCCCATAGTCGTATAGCTCCACTGCTGCCATGGGCGGCCCTAAGGTTCAGGGGACCCAGATGAAGTTTTATTAATAATCCCCCCCCCCCCCGATGTAATAATAATAATAATAATATCTTAGATTTATATAGAGCCTTTCAGGAGACCCAAGGCGCTTAACAGCTAAGGGAGGGGGACAGGAAACAACGTAACAACAAAATATAATCAAAAGGAATGAAAGAAAGAAAACGAAAGAAAAAAGAAGAAATCAGTCATTTAAAAATTTGGTGAAAAGGTGGGTTTTGAGTTGGGATTTGAAGGAGAGCAGGGATGTAGCACTACGGATGTTTGGAGGGAGTGAGTTCCAGAGGGTGGGTGCGGCCACAAAGAAGGCTCTGGGAACAACAGTCCGCATGTTGGTGGTGGGGATGGAGAGGAGACCGGAGTCAGAGGACCGCAGCCTCCGGGGCGCGATGTAGGGATGGAGGAGGTCCGCTAGCTACCGGGGGGCAAGGGAGTGAAGGGATTTGTAGGTGATGAGGAGGATCTTGAAATTGATGCGGGACTTGACTGGAAGCCAGTGGAGGTGGATGAGGGTGGGGGTGATGTGGTGCCAGGACTGGGTGCGGGTGAGAACCCTGGCAGCAGAATTTTGCACATATTGTAGCCTGTTCAGGGCATTATTGGGTAGCCCTATGATGTACATTTACAGGAGAACGTAAAGCAGGCCTTGGACATACACTTAAATAAATATTGAAATACTGATAAACACTTAAATGTGTAACTGCTCTCTGGAAATTCTCTGTTTTGCTCTGTGCAAGCAAATGGGGAGAGCCTGTGCACACACAAGATACATTTTCTGCTTACTTTTCAACCCTAAAATCAGCATAATGCTACAGTGACATGTCATATACCGAATGGAACTGAGGTTTCTGAGGATATGATGCATTATGATCTACCTCATTCAGAATCACAGTAGGAAGCCAATGCAAATATAAGGTCTTAGGCAATATTTGCACATAAATCAGGAAGTTACTGCAGCCTCTGTGCCAAACTCACTATGATGCAGCTCAACTAGACCCTGGAGATTTACATGACTTGGTTTATGCCAGAAGCAAGATTTATTTACAAGGTGAAAGACTTTGTCAGTAAACATCTTTCTGTGTTGGTCAGGACAGCCAAAACCCGCCCAAAGAAAAAAGAGAAGACGGTCGCCCTTGTGGCGCACCGCACAGTGCCTCGCACACCTACGCGGCCGCTCCGGGTTCGCCTCCAGCTCCCAGCGATGATTTGTCGCATGTCCTCCCCACATCTTCTCCCGGCCTCTCTCTCTTCTGTCGGTCTTGTATGGCCTATAAAACTGTAAAAATGCTAAAATAAATCTTTAAAAAAATAGAAGAAGAAAACGTTGTACTGTCTTTTACTATTATGCACTCTGCTACTTAGGAATCAACCTTGCCTATAGGCCATTATTACCTACTATGCTAATATGTTTACTACTATACACTCAAGACGCACTCAAGTTCGACACTGTTTGACGAACGGGATCATCCCTATGTTCCCCGGGTCCTATGTTCCCTGGGTTCTATGTTCCCCGCTTTGATTGATTAATAGATTGAACATTTTATAAAAAAAAAATATTTTATTAATTATTAATGTCCGGCCCTCTTTCGAACTGGTTAAGGTTAGAGTTTGGAATCAGGGCTGGTGGTCTAAAATGTTCAATCAATCAATCAATCAAAGCGGGGAACATAGAACCCGGGGAACATAGGACCCGGGGAACATAGACATGCTCCCTGACGAACAATGTTACTTACCCTTCCTGCTGACGAGTTGCATTCAGAACTTGTAAGTCACTTTGGATAAAAGAGTCAGCTACGTGACTGAATGTAAATGTAAAATGTAAACGTGTCGGTGATGTGCCTTTTCAACTGTTTCCACCGTGGTTATCCACATTGGCACAGTGTGCACATTTGGTAAATGGCTGCATTTATATAGAAGCTTTTATCCAAAGCGCTTTACAATTTGTTCCTCACATTTTACCCATTCACTCACACATTCACACATTGATGGCAGAGGCAACCATGCAAGGTGCCAACCTGCTCATCAGGAGCAATCAGGGGTTAAGTGTCTTGCTCAAGGTCATACGACACGCTGCCCGGGAGGAGTGGGAATCGAAACGGGAACATCCGGATTACCAGACAACTGCTCTACCTCCTACAGTAAGTCACTGTCGCATTTGCTTCATCAATCCAGGGTGCGTTTGCTTCGTCAACCCAGTGTGTGTTTGTTTCATCAACTCAGGGTGCGTTTGCATCATTCACCTGGGGGTGAAGCAGGACTGGGGCCACCTATGCCGCCACTGCCTCCCGCGATAACGGGAATCATGCAGCGGTTACATCCGTCCGTCCCACTATCCATCCATCTTCACATTTGCACAGTTCCTCTAAATATCATCAAGGATGTGAGCTGCAGAAAATATAGATCACCAATGTCCATAATGTGTCCCCTCACGTGTATTAATCAACTCTATTGACCTCCCCTACTCTCGCCGCCCGCCACTCCGATT
>NC_140176.1:40511694-40514194 GCF_963971535.1 Notolepis coatsorum | reverse complement strand
GACTGGGGGGACAGAGCAGACCAGAGCAGGCAGTGACTGGGGGGACAGAGCAGACCAGAGCAGGCAGTGACTGGGGGGACAGAGCAGACCAGAGCAGGCAGTAACTGGGGGGACAGAGCAGACCAGAGCAGGCAGTGACTGGGGGGACAGAGCAGACCAGAGCAGGCAGTGACTGGGGGGACAGAGCAGAGCAGAGCAGGCAGTGACTGGGGGGACAGAGCAGACCAGAGCAGGCAGTGACTGGGGGGACAGAGCAGACCAGAGCAGGCAGTGACTGGGGGGACAGAGCAGACCAGAGCAGGCAGTGACTGGGGGGACAGAGCAGAGCAGGCAGTGACTGGGGGGACAGAGCAGACCAGAGCAGGCAGAAACTGGGGGGACAGAGCAGACCAGAGCAGGCAGTGACTGGAGGGACAGAGCAGACCAGAGCAGGCAGTGACTGGGGGGACAGAGCAGACCAGAGCAGGCAGTGACTGGAGGGACAGAGCAGACCAGAGCAGGCAGTGACTGGGGGGACAGAGCAGACCAGAGCAGGCAGTGACAGGAGGAACAGTTGGCAGCTTGGGGGCTCTGGGCAAAACCTGGCCATATGGCAGACGCTACAGCACGGCTGTGTCAGACTCTGAGATGTTTTAACGAACAATTAGGCTCATTAGAGCTTGATTAGAGACAGAGAGGCCTGGGGGAGAAGAACAGGGGGAGAGGAGGAGGAGGAGGAGGAGAGAGAGTGTGTGTATGAGAGAGAGGGTGACGGTGATGACCTGACAGGGAAAATATGGTGGGGGATTGTTGGCAGTGATGGAAACATGCAGGGTGGTGTGTTGCAGGGAATATTAGTTGTTTTGATTTCATCGTTATTCATGTGAGTGAGTGAGTGAGTGAGTGAGTGAGTGAGTGAGTGAGTGAGTGAGTGAGTGAGTGAGTGAGTGAGTGAGTGAGTGAGTGAGTGAGTGAGTGAGTGAGTGAGTGAGTGAGTGAGTGAGTGAGTGAGTGAGTGAGTGAGTGAGTGAGTGAGTGAGTGAGTGAGTGAGTGAGTGAGTCAGTGAGCAAAAACAGATGACGGTGTGAACGACAACAGAGAGGACAGATGAATAGACAGCATGGTGGATGAAAAAAAAAAACCCACATCCTATTTTCACCCCCACCCTCCACCTCCTGCCCCCTTCCCAACAACCCACCCTCCTCCCTCCCTCTCGACCCCCTCGCCCCACTCCCCACCCCTCCTCCCTTCCATCCTCCTCAAACAAACACCATCTATTTTAACCATGCCTTGTTGGTGTTATTGTTCCATATTGCTGATCAAAACAGTAACAAGAATAACACAATCCATGCCGGGGGAAAATGGTGTTTTGACCAAAACAGGCCATCATCTTTGGATGGTGAGTGAGTGTGTGTGTGTGTGTGTGTGTGTGTGTGTGTGTGTGTGTGTGTGTGTGTGTGTGTGTGTGTGTGTGTGTGTGTGTGTGTGTGTGTGTGTGTGTGTGTGTGTGTGTGTGTGTGTGTGTGTGTGTGTGTGTGTGTGTGTGTGTGTGTGTGTGTGTGTGTGTGTGTGTGTGTGTGTGTGTGTGTGTGTGTGTGTGTGTGTGTGTGTGTGTGTGTGTGTGTGTGTGTGTGTGTGTGTGTGTGTGTGTGTGTGTGTGTGTGTGTGTGTGTGTGTGTGTGTGTGTGTGTGTGTGTGTGTGTGTGTGTGTGTGTGTGTGTGTGCGTGCGTGCGTGCGTGCGTGCGTGCGTGCGTGCGTGCGTGCGTGCGTGCGTGCGTGCGTGCGTGCGTGCGTGCGTGCGTGCGTGCGTGCGTGCGTGCGTGCGTGCGTGCGTGTGTGTGTGTGTGTGTGAGAGAGTGTGTGTGAGAGAGTGGTCAGCCCAGGAGATTAAAGGTCTAATGATAATTCTACATATGGCGGTCGGTAAACCTGCGTGAGCACATAGATCATAAATCCACGTCGGTGGATGATAATCCCTGTGCGCCAGACGAGGAATTAAAAAATAAACGTGACACCGTGGTGGGAGGGAGAGAGAGAGAGAGAGAGAGAGAGAGAGAGAGAGAGAGAGAGAGAGAGAGAGAGAGAGAGAGAGAGAGAGAGAGAGAGAGAGAGAGAGAGAGAGGGAGAGAGAGAGTGGGGGAGAGGAAGACTGCTGAGGAGATATGAAAGGGAGAAAGGGGGATTTATGGAGAGATGAATAACTCACACACACATACACCATCCTTTCTGTATGAATCAGGCTGGTCTATTTTATTTTTCGTTCTTATTGCCGACATAGCATGAAAAGATCAAAACCAACAATGCAAGTATAATATGGTCCGTCTAACCAACACCAGATTATAATTAGATAAGTCATAGAACTCCATTGTTGGCTGGAGGCACCAAAACCAAGTATGGTTTTATGGTTGTCATAGGCTAAATTCAAAATACCCCAGATTTATCCTTTAAATCCACACAAAACGTTTCAAATGTTTAGCGCAAAACTCATCTCTGCACGTTTGTTGTGGTTGTGTTGATGT
>NC_140176.1:40497209-40511494 GCF_963971535.1 Notolepis coatsorum | reverse complement strand
TGAGAAGAGGTAAATTTGCCCCCTTCCAAAAACATAGCTATTATGAAAGACAACCCCCTCCCTAAAAGAGGTAAACAATAAGGGGGTCAAAAACCTTTTTACATCCTTTTTTACCTGTAACTATATATTAAGCAACAGTTTCATAAAATGATCACATAAAGTGCAGACATATAAAATCACAGTTTTTCACATTAGGATCTAACATCCCAACAGGCCACCTTGTTTATGGTTCGATTCAGTTTAAAAAATAGACAATAATAAAAATAGTAAGATAGAATAGACAATAACAACAGTAAAATAGTGCAATAGTGTACTGCAATAAGTAGTAGAATATAATAGACATGAAATTAAGACATATAAAATAACAGATTTTCACAATGCAATAAAATAGTTCTGGATTACTGTTTAACAGTTTAAAGTCGTCTTTACCTTCTCTGTTTGGTATCCACAGTTTCTTCCCTTCCCTGTTTGATACCCACTTTGACCCTTCAAACCTCCCACTCAGGGCAAACCTCCCTCTCAGGGCGCAGTTCCCTCTCTCAGGGCGCAGTTCTAGGCCTGGCGGCGTGGCTCAGGGGTAGAGCGGGTCGTCCAATGATCAAAGGGTTGGTGGTTCGAATCCCGCTCAAGCCCATGTCCATCCCACTGCCGTTGTGTCCTTGGGCAAGACACTTAACCTACTTGCCTCGTATGAATGTGTATGCATGTGAATGAATGTTGGTGGTGGTCGGAGGGGCCGTAGGCGATGATTATTCGCCACGCTTCCGTGAGTCTGCCTCAGGGCAGCTCTGGCTGCAATTGTAGCTTACCACCACCGGTATGACTGTGTATGAACGAATAATGGACTCTGTGAAGCGCTCTGGGTCAGTGAAGAGCGCTATATAAATCCAAGTCATTTTTTTTTTTTTTTTTTTACACAGTTTTAAAGCCTGACAGTCTTTCTTGCTTGATACCCATACAGTTTAATACCTGACCGTTTTGAAACTGTAATAAAAAGTAATAGACAGAGTAAAATAGTGCACTGCAATACAATTGTAGAATATAATAGACAGTAAAATGATGCAACAGTGCAGTGCAATAAAAAGTAACATGGAATGGACAGAGTAAAATGATGCAACGTGCAATAAAATAGAATGGACATAGTAAAATAGTGCTACAGTACAATCAACAGTGTATTAAAAGGCTATGGTGAAGAGGTACGTTTTTAGCTTATTTTTGAAAATATTAAGAGATCTAGCTTCCCTAATGTCCATAGGTAGTGTGTTCCATAACTTTGGTGCATAGTTTGCAAAGGCTGCATCTCCGATTCTCTTTAGGCTGTGGTTGGAACCTTGAATAGACCAGTAGTAGATGATCGCAATGTTCTAGAACCAGTGGCGGCTGGTCCATAGGGGGTGCTATGACGCCCCCCCCCCCCCCCCCCTGGTGGAAAGAAGAAGAAAGAAGAAAGAAGTGGTTTTGGATGTTCTATAATAGTAGATTTCGACCACTAAAAATATAATAAACATTTTTTAAATAATAATTACTAATTTTAAGTATGTTTGTGTTTAAAATGCACAATGACATGTGATATATCAAATATAAATCATTGTTTGTTTGATACGGCTTCTCAGTTACAGTGGGTGACAATATTGTCACAAGGAAAGATGAAATTACATACCTGGGTTCCATCCTAGAGGCAAATCTTTCCTGTGACAAAATGGCATCCAATGTAATCAAAAAAGTCAACCAACAAACTAGATTCTTGTACCGGATCCAAACCCAACCTCCTCCAATGTACAGTTCCCCCCCCCCGACCCCGCCTACCTACTATGGTGAAGCGTTGTGCTTACGGTGTGTGCAAATCGGATAGCAGATATCCCAAAAGTTTAGAGGGACTATTTTACCCATTTCCTAAACCCAAAACCCAAGAGGAAAGATGCCGACAGTGGGTACAAAAGTGTGGAAGGCCCCATGCCCTTAATATGGCGAAGATCAACAAACACAAATATGTCTGTTCCAAGGTAAATACGTGCAAACTGGTTAACGTAGCTAGCAAAGATTACATTCACAAACTGGAAAATAAAATAGCTAAATATACGTTATGCAGCTAGCTAAGTATCCATTCTCGTGACTTCTATCGGCGTATACTGTATTCACAATGAGTAGGATAGCTACTAAATGGTAAATAGCTACTAGCTAAGTAACGTTATCGTTAGGTTGCGCTGAAGGCCTCATAGTTTTGTTTCATACAGAGTATATCTGAACAAATATACGTTATGCAGCTAGCTAAGTATCCATTCTCGTGACTGAGTAGTGAGTGAAACGGAGGGCTAGGGCCTCCACGGGTTGCGTTTAATAGAGCTGGCGGACACTATGGCGTTGTAACTCCGATTAAAGAGTCACACAGAGGCGTGCTGCAGGTATTGGTTTTATTTGGGAACAAAAGGTGTGTGTGGTCGTGTGTCATTTACGCACACGTTCCTCAAAGGGAAAGATCTTACTGCTGCTGGTCCGCACCGTCGGGCAGCAGCACAGAGAAAAGCTTGTGCACACGTTCCTCAAAGGGAAACTCTTAAAGGGCCAGTAACGTTATCAGAGGACTAGAGTGCGACACTAGCACATCACGCTGAACGAATACACTGGCATAAATCAATTACCCTTTCCTGTCAACAACAACATATTAAAGGGCTATTACAGAACAAAGTAGTCTATTAACGGGCTTTCCTACACAGCCGCACCCAAAAGTCTACTTAGACCTTTTGAACTAAACAGGAAAGTCTCAGGGGGTCCTCTGTATCCGGGAGACTCGGGAGTTGCACCGGCCGGGACACAGGGCGCAGGTATTTTCTGTCCTTCACCTGGACAGCTGCGGTGCGGGTACGCTCGTCAGTTCCGGGGTACGTCTGGGTGACCTTCCCAACGGGCCAGAGTGCCCGAGGAAGCTGTGGGTCAACGATGAGGGCCACCTGGCCGAGTGACTGTTTCTTGCCGTCCTTCCTCCACTTCTGCCTCTCCGGGGCCCTATCTTGGTGTAAGATGGCCCAAAACAGTCTACTCTGGTGGAATAGAATGGGGGCTTGTAGAGGCGCAGGCGACAGGGCGGAAGGGCGGCCATTTTAGGCATGTCGGGCTTTGCTCGCCGCAGATGTCGTTCTCGGCAGGTGTGCTGATGCTTGCGGATTGCTTCTCTTCCACGTAGAACCCAGAATCGGGATTGAAGATCAACGAATACCCTCTCAGGCCCGGGGTGAAGAAGAGTTTGATCATAATCTTGGATGATCAGCTTTGTCAGGGGGTGATGTGGATCCAAGACGATTGGGTGAATGTCATCCATCTCCAAGTTCTCGGCCCTGTGCGGCCTACCGCCTACTCTGAGGAGACAGGTAGCCTTGTCATACTCTGGAGATAGAGTGGCGAAACGACTGTCTGGGGGAAGAGGTCGGTCACACTTGAGGGCCTTGATCTCCTCTGGGAGTGAGTCCAGTCGGGCTCGTTTAAGGAGGACCTTCTCAGCGTTGAGGAAGTCGGCTGCTTCATAAGGCTGATCAGTGGTCTGGGCATCAGCCGCACCGTGAAGGGACCTGACTGTTGCTTGGACGAGATCTTTCCATGAAGAGAGGTCTTCAAAGGCAGGGAGCGGAGGACTGGGAGAGGTCCTAGGTTGAGTACTAGGTTGAGTACTAGGCTGAGTACTAGGTTGAGTACTAGGTTGAGTACTAGGCTGGGTGCTAGGTTGAGTACTAGGCTGAGTACTAGGTTGAGTACTAGGTTGAGTGCTAGGTTGAGTACTAGGCTGAGTACTAGGTTGAGTACTAGGTTGAGTACTAGGTTGAGTACTAGGCTGAGTACTAGGCTGGGTGCTAGGTTGAGTACTAGGCTGAGTACTAGGTTGAGTACTAGGTTGAGTACTAGGTTGAGTACTAGGTTGAGTACTAGGTTGAGTACTAGGCTGAGTACTAGGCTGGGTGCTAGGTTGAGTACTAGGCTGAGTACTAGGTTGAGTACTAGGTTGAGTACTAGGTTGAGTACTAGGTTGAGTACTAGGCTGAGTACTAGGCTGAGTAATGGGTTGAGTACTAGGTTGGGTACTGAGTTGAGTACTAGGTTGGGTACTGAGTTGAGTACTAGGTTGGGTACTGAGTTGAGTACTGGGTTGAGTACTGGGTTGGGTACTGAGTTGAGTACTAGGTTGGGTACTGAGTTGAGTACTAGGTTGGGTACTGAGTTGAGTACTAGGTTGGGTACTGAGTTGAGTACTAGGTTGGGTACTGAGTTGAGTACTAGGTTGGGTACTGAGTTGAGTACTACGTTGGGTACTGAGTTGAGTACTGGGTTGAGTACTAGGTTGGGTACTGAGTTGAGTACTAGGTTGGGTACTGAGTTGAGTACTGGGTTGAGTACTGGGTTGAGTACTAGGTTGGGTACTGAGTTGAGTACTAGGTTGGGTACTGAGTTGAGTACTGGGTTGAGTACTGGGTTGAGTACTAGGTTGGGTACTGAGTTGAGTACTAGGTTGGGTACTGAGTTGAGTACTGGGTTGAGTACTGGGTTGAGTACTAGGTTGGGTACTGAGTTGAGTACTAGGTTGGGTACTGAGTTGAGTACTAGGTTGGGTACTGAGTTGAGTACTAGGTTGGGTACTGAGTTGAGTACTGGGTTGAGTACTGGGTTGAGTACTAGGTTGGGTACTGAGTTGAGTACTAGGTTGGGTACTGAGTTGAGTACTGGGTTGAGTACTGGGTTGAGTACTAGGGATGGTCGCACCATAGGTAGGACTCTGGGTACTGTGTGTAGCTACAGGGGGCCCTGTGTGAGATTGTAGGTTGCTCAATTGAACCAGGCATGTTGGGAGCTGGGTTGGCGACACAGGGGGGGCAGCAGAGCGAGGCGTCGCCTGTGCTGGATGGTGTATCACTGGAGTGATGGCGGCTGGATTAGCCGGCGGGGAATGCACGTTCTGTGGTACGGTAGGAGGGGCTAGGGGCACAGGTGCCGCTACGTGGTGCTGTTGTCCAGGTGGTGAATAGGTCGGTTCAGATGCTGCTGCATGCACAAGAGCCCTCATCCTTGACTCTTGAAGAAGTGAGGTGGCCAGTTTGTGGTCTTGAAGTTCCTTCTCCTTCTTCTTAAGCCGCCTGTCCAGGCGTTTAACGATAACTTCCTGTGCGCATTGTGCTTCCTGCTGTAGGCGTTGTAAACGTTTACACTCCAGGTTGGCGTCGTAGTCTTCTTGTACCTGGCGCTGTAGCTCCTCAAGCTCCAGGGAGTGGATGTACTCCTGGAGGATAGCTTCCTGGGCTGGTGAGAGAGCATGTTGTCAGTGTACACTCCCGGATGAACGATGGGAGCCAACACCTGACCTTATGGTGGGTCTAGGAATTGACAGACGTGAGGACCTACTACCTTCATACGGGGCCCTTGTGGTACTCGCCGGGTATGAACGATGGGAGCCGACACCTGACCTTATGGTGGGTCTAGGAATTGACTGATCTGAGTACTGACTGATCCGAGTACTGACTGATCCGAGTACTGACTGATCCGAGTACTGGCTGATCCCAGTACTGACTGATCCGAGTACTGACTGATCCGAGTACTGACTGATCCGAGTACTGAGTTCAGGTTCATATCCCACTTCGAGGTCACGTAGGTGGCTTGGTAGGTGGCGCTCTCTCTGCGGGTGAGCGGTGGTCTCTGTGGTGTCCTGGTCTGCCATAGCGTCTTGGAGGAGCTCTATCCGGCTTCGAAGGACCATGAAACGGAGGGCTAGGGCCTCCACGGGTTGCGTTTAATAGAGTTGGCGGACACTATGGCGTTGTAACTCCGATTAAAGAGTCACACAGAGGCGTGCTGCAGGTATTGGTTTTATTTGGGAACAAAAGGTGTGTGTGTGGTCGTGTGTCATTTACGCACACGTTCCTCAAAGGGAAAGATCTTACTGCTGCTGGTCCGCACCGTCGGGCAGCAGCACAGAGAAAAGCTTGTGCACACGTTCCTCAAAGGGAAACTCTTAAAGGGCCAGTAACGTTATCAGAGGACTAGAGTGCGACACTAGCACATCACGCTGAACGAATACACTGGCATAAATCAATTACCCTTTCCTGTCAACAACAACATATTAAAGGGCTATTACAGAACAAAGTAGTCTATTAACGGGCTTTCCATGTGACAAGGAGGGCTAGTAGCACTAACTAACCATACTTACTAACTTGTCCTAATATACTAACCTACACTAGTGTAGCACTCAACACTTTGATGAACATTGTTACTCAGCTGATAGAGTTGTGCAGAACTTGTAAGCTGCTTTGGATAAAAGCGTCAGCTAAATGTAAAATGTAGCAAGTTACGTTAGCTAGGCAACCACACAAAGGAACAAGGCCTTCAGAAGGCCTACAAGGAAACGGTAGCTAACTTTAGATGCCTCTGTGATTGTATTGTTTTATTCCAAAATAACACCAAAAGTTGTGGTTGTAGGCCTACACTACAGACTCTGAATGACTTTGCAAGATGCCACCACTCTCCAGAAGAGACTCAAAAGTGTGGTACTTGTCAATGGTGAGTGATAATCCTAGCTTTTTCCACATTCACATTTCACTCTGGCATGGCCTGTAGAAATGAGCATCAAGCTTGTTCTTCATCTGCTCCCATTTTGTTACATGAACGTGTATTCTCTGTAGTTTGTAGTCTTCTGCAGTGAGATACAGTATGAGATACAGTATGATGCAGTATGATACAGTATGTGATACAGAATGATGCTGTATCATGCCGTATGATACAGTATGATACAGTATGTGATACAGTATGATGCAGTATGATACAGTATGATGCAGTGTGATGCAGTATGATACAGTATGATACAGTATGATACAATATGATACAGTATGATGCAGCTTTGGTCCTTGGTCCCTTCATTTCTAAAAGGCCATAGCTTGGACTTCCACTCTATCCTATTTATAAGACATAGGTGATGTACCGAGGTGTGGGGCCTGAGGATTTACAACAAAACCACATGGTTACAAGTTCAAGTTTTGTTTTATTTGTCACACATACATGTACATTACAGTGAAATGCTTGGTTCTGGATGAGCTCCACTTGATTACCTGTAAGCTTTGTGAAATGTGTTGCTGCTATGAGCTCTAGAAGTTCTGTACCCCTTTTCATGGCCTTGGTCTGTACTGATCCTTTACACTTCAAGATTACAGCAAGTTTGCCATGGCCTTCTCTCCTGGAGCAGATTATTTTAAAAGAGCTTGATGTTATGCGATCAGACCTTGCAATAAACCACAGGTTGTTTGTGTTCTGTTGTCTGGTGTCACGTTCTAGGGCTATAGAATCAGGTAGGGAAATTATCACTCTGTTGTAGGATGTTTATGCCATTTGCATCCAGAACTGTGCATACACTTGTCGGTTGGGATGGTAGAGGAAAGTTAGGGAAGTCTTCTGGTTGGGTGACAGGGAGTGCTCCAGCATCAGCAGAAGGTACTCCATTGTGTAAATAGGGAGGCTGTGAAAAAGAAGACAAAAATGGGATCAAATGCTATCATTAACATAGTCCTGAGCTACCCCCACTTTCTGAAGAACAAGGCCTGGAAGGGGAAACAGAAGAGGAGCAGTGCACACACAGACATTAGCACAGAAAGAAATTCACACCTGAACTCATTCAAAACAGTGACCCCCAAAATGTTTGCATATAGTACTGGGTACAAATCCTTGTCTTCCTGTACCTTTTTATATTTTACTGTATATTTTAGGACTGTATATTTTAGATTGTATAGATTTGACTGTTATTTTATATGCAGGTATGTACAGACAGATGTGGATAGATATATATACGTTGAGAATAAATATAGGGTATATACAGCATTATTATACATGCTATCATACATAGTTATATGGGTTATATGCAGGTGTATAAGTAGGTATATAGAAGGATTATATGCAGGTCTATTCTGACAGATATGGTTATATATGCTGTAAATGTAAATACAAATATATAAATTAATACTCTTGGGTCCTGCAGCCCAGTGTTGCCTCCAACTCTGCTTGTGGAGCAGACCTCATCTGTTCTTGCATGCCAAAGGTCCACAACATGTGAACACTAATCTGGCATCCTGTAAAACAAAAATATCACTAAATTTATTTATAAAAAAATGTAGCTATAAGCTAATTTACATCTATAAGCGTTAAGTCACTATGGATGGTTACTGTATAAACATTACGTCACTATGGATGGTTATTGTATAAACGTTAAGTCACTATGGATGGTTACTGTATAAACATTAAGTCACTATGGATGGTTATTGTATAAACACTATGGATGGTTACTGATGATTACTGTAGAAACATTAAGTAACTATGCAATACAAAGACAATGAACAATAAACACAATAAACAACGTACATACGATCATTTGTCCTTTGCTTTGGAAATCAGCTTGGTGGCATGTTGCACATTACAGTAGCTAGCTAAACAGCATTCGCATTAGCTAACGTTAGCTTGTTAGAATGACGTTGACTGCTAAACGATTTCAATAACGATGATAACTCAATGATATTACAAAAGCAGAACTTACCCAGCATTACAAGAACGGGCCTTTTTGTCTGGATCTGGAGGATATCGCGGTCGTATTGCTCCAAAAGGAATCTAAGGAAACCTGCTGTTGTGTGGCAGTGAAAGGGTTAACCTTTTGTGTATTGTCGCAGTGAAAGGGTTAACCGTTTGGTAGTGCGGCAGTGAAAGGGTTAACACGACTGGTAAGCTACGGATACCCTCCGTGCTGGCTGTTAAGACGGGCAGCTTGTCAAACATAGCTGGCTCACAGACAGAAAACTTCTCGGACATAGCGACTGTAACCAAGGGGGCTTTGCGATAGGTCAATTGTTCAATCTGTTAGTTGGCCTGGTCACACCGTGGCCCTGGAATAAAGATTATTTTAGCGAATGCTAGCTTTCTGTGACATCATATCCTTTCATCATTCCATGTCGATTCCGTCAAAATATATGCAGCAATCAAATGTTGAATGAAATGTATAAAAACAGCGATGCAGTATATATCCATGGGATATCACAATATTACAATACTATCCAAATGTGCACTGGATAAAATGTATACGTTGTAGTGCCGAAGGATAGGAGTGTCAAAGCTAAACGTTTATTCGGGAGCATGTCTATGTTCCCCGGGTCCTATGTTCCCCGGGTTCCATATTCCCCGCTCGCGATAAAAAGGGTCCTATGTTCCCCGGTTTCTATATTCCCCGCTCGAGATAAAAAGGGTCCTATGTTCCCCGGGTTCCATATTCCCCGCTCGCGATAAAAAGGGTCCTATGTTCCCCGGGTTCTATATTCCCCGCTCCCGCTACCCGCTCCCGAAAAAGCGACCGAGTTGTGTGAGGGCCGACCATGTCAGCTTGCTTAATTTCTCTGTCATTACGGTAGTGTTCTCAAACGTACACCTCACGACTAAAAACAGGTCCTATGTTCCCCGCTACTCCCGAAAAAGCGACATAGTTGTGTGAGGGTGTAGATAGATGGTGCAACATGTGTAATTGTGTATGTGTGTGTGTGTTCTGGATGTAACAGTACTGTATATCAACTCCAGTGCCGTCTGACAGATTCGGCCATCAGACGCTGCTTGCGTGTAACAGAGATGTATATCTGTTATTTAGTTAGGCCTACTGGACATTTTCGTTGACATAAGTAGATTTTTCGTTTTTGTTTATTTATTTTGTTAATATAAAGCGTGTTTCGAAGGTTTTTGAGGTTGTTAAATACACGCTTTTGATTTGGCGAGTGACGTCTTTTTCGGCTTATTTCTCGCTAGAGAGATACAATGTTGATCACAATATCCCGATTCTGAAACAAAATAAGGCGAGTCCTTATCACAAACTGTCCCAAAGATATTTAATGTTTTGCTAAACATGTCTAGTGTTGCGCCCGACTTCAGTTAAAGAACTGTTTAGCGCTAAACAAAAGACAATGCTAAACGTTTATTCAACATAATAATAATAATAATAATAATAATAATAATAATAATAATAATAATAATAATAATAATAATAATAATAATAATAATAATAATAATAATAATAATAATAATAATAATAATAATAATAATAATAATAATAATAATACATTTAATTTGTAGTGCACTTTACATTTTGAACCAAAGTGCTAAGATTTGACATCAATACAACGTCAACACTGTCAGCTTGCTAATGCTAGCTGACTGGAACTGATTTGCAGACAGGAAAGCAACCAACAATATTGTCTGTGCGGAACCCTTATCCCAGACACATAGTTCCGCCCCACCTAGAATAATCTTCACCAGCCGCCACTGTCTGGAAAGATGGTTTATCTTTTTTTATTGGACGAATTTATGCAAATGTACACATTTCAGTTATAATTTCAAATTATACATCTTCCATTCCATAGAAGGCACATAGTTGACTAGAGAATTAGCAATGTAGCTTGGTCCTGTTCCATTTAGTGCTTTTAGTTTTTATATAAGGAGGAGGACCTTGAATTAAATTCTAAATGTTACCAGACGCCAATGTAGGTTAGCTAATACTGGACTGATGTGGTCTCTCCTCTTGGTTCTAGTTAGTAGCCTAGATGGCAAGTTTTGAATGAGTTTGAGTCGTTCTGTGTTTTTTGTTGGGGAGGCCAGTGAGGAGTGCATTACAGTAGTCAAGTCGGTTTGAGATAAAGACATGGATCAGTTTTTCAGCATATTTTTTATTTATAAACCGCCATACCTTAGCTATGTTTCTGAGTCTATTATAACACCAAGACTTGTAACTTCGGGTTTGATCCAAGGAGTAAGTTGCCCTATATTGCTCTGTAATATTTATCTTTTTGTTATAGAAACAACACCCAAAGTTGCTTGAAGAAGTGTCTTTTTCCCCCTAATTTCTATAATATAATGACATGCAAATTAGAACTTCTTATTCCACTAATTACCACTGAAATGTTCACTAAAACTAACTGAATGTTCATTGTGAGCCGTCTGTGGTGCTGAATTTTTCTCGGGATCAAAAGTACTTTTATACTGTCTATTCTATTCTATGTTCCACCCGTTTCAATTTAAAGGGGCCCCACTCACTAGCAGGGACCCGGATTGACAAAGCAAACGCACCCTGGATTGACAAAGCAAATGCGCGCACTGTGCCAATGTGGGTAACTGATGCACGGTGAAAGCGCTTGAAAAGGTAACATCACCGACACAGAAAGATGTTTACTGACAATGTCTTTCACCTTGTAGAGGAAACCTTGCCACTGACATAAACCAAGTCATGTAAATCTCCAAGGTCTAGTTGAGCTGTGTCATGGTCAAATGGTAAATGGTAAATGGCTGCATTTATAGCGCTTTTGTCCAAAGCGATTTACAATTTGTTCATCATATTTTACCCATTCACTCACACATGCACACACCGACAGCAGAGGCAACCATGCAAGGTGCCAGCATGCTCATCAGGGAGCAAACCGTGAATGAAATCTACTGTAAGTACAGTTACTTTTTTATAATGGAAATTGCTTCGACATTTTTCATCAGATTGCAACGCCGATGTTTGCTAAATGTTCACAGAAGGGTAGATAAACGAACTGTTCTAATTTATGCCAATAACGTTCAGGTTTGTGGTAGATAATCCAGAAAAATCTGATAAATAAAAAATGTAATCCACAAATCATATGATTGACAGGAGCTGGCTTGAGGTGGGTATAGTGTTGTTTTTCGAAATTCCAACGCCATTCGAAAGCTCTGTGTCTCCTCTCCTCATATGACTACAAACAAAATGGCGGCGCCCATTCAAAATGACGGCTCGCATTCAAAATGGCGGATATTCGCTAGTTTCTGAATACATTTCCAAAAATTATATTTCACAAATAACACTTTATCCTATTGGTAAACAAACGTATTGCCGCGTTTCCACTGCATGGTACCTACTCAATTCGACTCTACTCTACTCAGCCTTTTCAGTTTTCCATTGCCGAAATTTGCGTTTGGTACCTGGTACCGGGTAATTTTTTAGTACCTGCTCTGTCGAGGTTCCAAGCACCCTAGAAGTGGTACCAGAAAAGTGACGTGAAACACTGCAGACCACTGATTGGTCAGAAGAGAGAATCGTCACTACACAGGGGACGTCTCCACAAAACACAAAACCGCCATCTTTATATAGCCTCGCGTAGGATTCATTATTTGTTTGCAGCAGGAACAAAGTGCAATAAACAAAAAAGGATACATTCACTGTGTATTCTGCCTCATTTATTGATGAAACAAAACCAACATCAACACAATTTACCACCAAGAGCGGAGAGTTTAGTCTCACAAAAAGATAGCTGATTTTGTTAGCTTACGTGCTAATGTGATTGGGATTTTCCATTATAATAGTTAGCATTGCGGCCAGCATACATAGCGATACGTTTCGAACAAAAGTTTGTTACAATTATTTTCATATAATGCTACTTAGCTACCAAACATTACAAGTAGATGTTATTTGTAACAAACTGTTCATGCGTTGCTGATTAACACTATGATCGCCGTGAACGAGTTTTCACGTCATTCCGAGCCATGCTCATTCTGCCGAAGACGCCGTAACTCGTCTTTGATGTCAATATTTCAAAAATCTGTCATCGAAATCATATTTCCTTTCCGGAGCCCTGAGACACACTGCTGATCTCCTCTCAACTCTCTAGCGGTTCAAGAGCGCCATCTGGTGGCCGATCGGCAGATCGCCAACCGGATATTAACCTTTGAACCGGTAGTGCTCATCCATATGTGGTCCGGCCACTCGCTATCGTTAGAGAGACTCCGTCTTGATACAGTGAACATCGATTGGTGCAAATAACTCGAAAAAACAACATGATTTGGACGTATATACTATTATACAAGCTGGAAATGGATCGGGCATTTCTACATCCCATAATAGAAAAAATTCTGTTCCACGCTCATCTGCCAGCGGCGCGAGGAAGCCACGGTAAGATTCAGGGTTATATTCTAACGTGTTCTTTACTAACTGCTCTGATGAACATATGACCCACTCTGGATGAATCATCTAACGCTGCCCACGGAATTATAAACGATCCCCCGCCCATCCGGTCATCATCAGATGATACGTAGAAACTTCTAGAAGCACGTCCATTTGAAATGTTTTATCTCGCACAGATTCCTACCAAACTGTATTTGATCATCAATATAATGCATTTAGGGCTATAAATCACGTTCTGAAGAAAGCTGCAGAAAACGATAAAAACATACTTATACTTTAGACCATATTTTAGTATGAATATGTGAATGAAAAAGTTTAACGTTGCTACACCCTGAACAATACATATAGGACATTGAATGGGCCATAATAATGGCAATTTAGCAATAGAATTTAAAAAGTTATAGCCCTGCAAAGAAGGGGAACTTCTCCATAGACAAATAGAGCTGGCGAGGGATGGTAAATTATGAATTTAACCCATGGCGATTAAAGTGTTAAATATATGAGCTAGCTACCGTATTTTAGTTTAACAGCTTAATGTTAGCTAAATCTTTGTGGACGTTTCATCAGGCACCTTTCATGTTATATGCTCCGTTCCATTCCAACAGCACCAAACCATTAATATTTTCGTCAATAAAAGGAGTCCTTTTAAAAACAATTCCATTTTTTTATTCCTCCAAATCTCCACTTGTGTTTACTCTGGCTGGCTTGCTCCAAGCCCTCACGGACATAGCTATTCTCAGTACTCACGGAGCTCTCATGCTGTACGCCAGCGGCCCCGCCTCCCCACACGGAGACAAACGGTGTACTACCTGCAGTGGAAAACGAAGGAAGTACCAGGTACCAAAAGCGAGTAGAGTAGAGTCGAGTAGGTACTATGCAGTGGAAAAGAGGCATATGACTGCTATTTTGACAGGGTTAGGGTCTTTACTCTTGGCTACATTTGAAAAAAAAAACACAACATTAATTCATACAGTCTGTAGATAATGGATTTATGGCGTGATGTAATTTGCGGTCTGCCGACGGACCGCTCGGGCTAAAGAGGTGAATTCATACATTATGTAGAGATGGATTTATGGCATGATGTCTTAAGTGTCTTGCTCAACACGCTGCCCGGGAGGAGCGGGAATCGAACCGGGAACCTCCGGATTAACAGACGACTGCTCTACCTCCCGAGCCACTGTCGCCCCATCGTGAGTTTGGTACAGTGGCTACAGTAGCTTCCCATCTGATGCACATATTCGCCATAAAAAAATATTATTTGGTTTCCTGTTGAGATTATGGGTGAGGTAGAATGTAATGCATCTAGAAACCTCATCATTTT
>NC_140176.1:40477209-40494709 GCF_963971535.1 Notolepis coatsorum | reverse complement strand
TGACATCTAAGTTTCCATCCTTAAGTTGTGCTAGAGATATTGTGTCAGAAGCTGCGTTGAAGAGTCACAGGCTGTGTTGTTTGCCTCTAATGAGTGCATTCCTTTTGTCTTGACTAGTTTATCCTATCTGTCACTTCTTTGGCATGTTTTGGCAGAATCAACTGTTGAATTGAGGTGACGGTGTTGCGTTGACTGTGACAGTGTTTGAACCCTTTTAGTTACGACGAGGCTACCAACAAATAAGATACAATCAAGGTTGTAAACGCCTCTCAACCAATTGTTGATTACTCGGTGGAAGCTATGGTAAGCTGTTGCGCAGACAAATAATATACATGAATTGTTACGACCCTGGCTCAGAGGGAAGCAACATAGAGGGACACAGACACCAAAGGTCCAGTTTAAACCACAAAAGACATAATTATTACTATAGCTATACAAGCAGAGGGATCAATTGTGGTGGAAAGGGGAAGACACTGCTCCCACAGTGTCTTCCAGCAGCAATAGAGAGACAGTGTGTGGGGCGGGGAAGGGCCTTTTAAGCTTCCCAATCAGTAGCAATTAGCTGCAACACAGGACACAGTTGAAAGCAGCATGGCACATAACATGAATAAACACGGGTTGGAATTTCACCACTAGTATTCTTCAGTCCAGGTTTTTGTGGAGTCGTCCTCTCCACCCAGGCACCCTCACTGGACACTAGAG
The DNA here is from genome assembly GCF_963971535.1 of Notolepis coatsorum. Lineage (NCBI taxonomy): Eukaryota > Metazoa > Chordata > Actinopteri > Aulopiformes > Paralepididae > Notolepis > Notolepis coatsorum. The sequence goes on along the minus strand of NC_140176.1, from coordinate 40,494,007 downwards.
CCTGGAGACACTGGTACCTGCATGGAGAGGGTCAGCAGCAAACACACAATTGCATAGCAGACAATCGCTATGTCACCATGGCCTTTGCAGTTTGCACCATCTATAAGAACCTCGGACAGCAGCCAAAGCGAGCGCCACAGACAGAAGTGAGCACCACAGATAGAAGCGAGCGCCGCAAAAAAAAACAAGTACCACAGATAGCAGTCATAGAATTGAGCACCACAGATAGCAGTCATAGAAGCCAAGGGGAGCACCACAGACAGAAGCGAGCGCCACAGACAGAAGCGAGCGCCACAGACAGAAGCGAGCGCCACAGACAGAAGCGAGCGCCACAGACAGAAGTGAGCGCCACAGACAGAAGCGAGCGCCACAGACAGAAGTGAGCGCCACAGACAGAAGTGAGCGCCACAGACAGAAGTGAGCAGCACAGACAGAAGTGAGCACCACAGACAGAAGTGAGCGCCACAGACAGAAGTGAGCGCCACAGACAGAAGTGAGCGCCACAGACAGAAGTGAGCAGCACAGACAGAAGTGAGCAGCACAGACAGAAGCGAGCAGCACAACGTTATTTAATTCTTTGCAATACAACAACTCGGTTCAACTGGAAAATCAAGTCAATATACTAAAAAAAGAGATTAACGCCATATACAGACAACAATCTGAATTGCAAATACGTAGCACAAGACAACAGCAGTACTCCCAAGGTTCCAAACCAAGTCACCTATTAGCTATGCGACTAAGAGTCAACGCAAAATTTGCAGATATAACTACCATTAGAGCACAACAAGGACTTGTTACAGAACCCAAAGAAATAAACACGACATTCAAAGAATTTTACTCCAACTTATACAAATCAGAAACGACTTTCGATCAAAACAAAATGGACACATATCTTAATCAAATTAACCTCGCTAAACTTTCAGAGGATGACGCTAAACAGTTAGAAACACCGATCACACTAGATGAACTTAGGGAGGCCATATCTGAAATGCAAAGTGGAAGGGGCCCTGGAAGAGACGGTATCCCACCAGAAATGTACCTCTCTTGTTGGGACATAATTGGACCCTTATTACTAAATATGATTTTATACTCAGTCAAGGAGGGGAACTTCCATAAGAATGACAATATTGCACTCATAACAGTCCTCCTCAAAAAAGACAAAGACCCCACCGAGTGAGGTAGTTACAGACCTTTAAGCCTCCTCGGAACCGATATCAAACTGTACTCTAAGCTAAGGTATTAGCCATCAGACTACAAAAGCATATGACGTCTTTAATTCATCCGGACCAAAGAGGCTTCATAAGAGGCCGCCTGATCACTGATAACATAAGACGATTACTACACGTACTAGATGCTAACAAGGAAGACAACACACCTAAGGCGATGCTGTCCCTGGATGCAATGAAAGCTTTTGACAGGTTGGAATGGTCGTATCTATGGGCAGTATTAGAAAGGATGGGGTTAGGAAAAGGATTCATTGATATGATTAAAGTATTATACAAAGACCCATCGGCCATGATTACAACAGGTACAATCACCTCCGAAATCTTTCCAGTATCACGGTCTTCCAGACAGGGTTGCCCCCTTAGTCCCGGACTATTCGATCTATCATTAGAGCCTTTAGCACAATATATAAGACAATCCCAATCCATAGAACCAATCGTAATCAAGGGCACACAACACAAAATTAGTTTATATGCGGACGACGTAATACTGTTCATGCAAAACCCCAACACCGCATTGCCTCATCTTCTCAAGTTGATTGAGGACTTTGGAGATTTATCGGGATTTAGGATAAATTGGCCGAAGTCGGCCTTCCTCCCACTTAACGCCCCTGCAAAAAGAAATATAACCCTCCCAGAAGAGATACCGATGGTAAAACACTTTAGATGTTTGGGAGTTGAAATATTCCCTACCATAAGCCAAACGGTGAAGCACAATTACATAAAAATCCAAAACAAAAATCAAATACGACCTTGTCAGGTGGTCAAAACTTTAAAACTCAGTACAAGCACGGATATCAATAATTAAGATGGACGTCCTACCTAGAATCAACTTATTCAGCTCAATGCTACCGTTACCCCCTCCAAAGGGTTACTGGAAAGAATTACACTCCTCCACATACAAATTTATTTGGAATAACAAACCACCACGTATAAAAAGATCCACCGCACAGAGAAACAAAGCAGACGGTGGTATGGCATTTCCAGATTTCCACCACTATTTTAAGGCATACACTTTAAGACCACTGACAACATGGTTTGATCCCCAAGCATCAGTATCCTGGAGAAATTTAGAAGAAAATATCGTAGCTCCACATAGGCTGAAGGACATAGTGTACACCAAATTATTAATTAAGCAATGCGAACGGAAATTTGGCCCCATAATCACTCATGCAATCCGGATATGGCGTGAAACACAAAAAAAATACTCTATCCCACATAAATGGCATAATCATACTCCCTTATTCAATAACAATGCACTCTTGATTGGAAAACAACCTATAAGATTCCCTAGATGGGAAAAGCAAGGCATACACACATTAGGAGACGTTTTCAACAAACAGGGTTTTTGTAGTTTTGATGAGATATGCAAAAAAATTTATCTCACCAAGTCCTCATATTATTTTTACGCACAGTTATTGGCATGTTTGAAGGCTCACGGTGTTCCATTAAGGATACCAATTGTACACCACAGATACCACAAATTCTTCTATGAAAGAGAGACATCGAGAGGTTTTGTTTCAGATTTTTATCATCAATTACTAACGGCCTCGTATGAAACCCTACATCTAGACTCAGTCTGGAGGAGGGATATACCAGACCTGGAGATAGACTTTGACTGGCAAGAAGCCTGGGCAAATGTACGCCTTGCATCAAGGAACCCGGACCATCAACAAATCAATCTTAACTATATTCACAGGACATACTTAACTCCTATAAGACTGAACAAAATGGGTCTTAAACAAGACTCCAAATGCTCCTTATGTACAAATGGGGACGAAGGGACATTTATGCACATGTACTGGGACTGCCCACCAGTTAAGATATTTTGGAAAGAAGTGACCCAGCAATTGTCAAATCTCTTAACTCTGGATATACCTGTACACCCCTCTGTATTACTGCTGAATGATGTCTTTGAGCATGCAGTACCTCCACAGCTAAAGAGATTGGTTTTATCCGGTATCACAGTGGCTAAAAAGCTGATAGCATCACGATGGTTTCAACCGGAAAAAATTTGCCGTAAGGTCTGGATTCTTACATATCTCGATGTGATTTATCAAGAAATATCAACAGCTAGAATTTTGGGTCTCAATGAATCCAAAATGGCAATGTGGTTAGAAGTGGTGGAGAGAATAAAAGCCAGCATATAATGGTAGTGTCTGGTTAGGAACAAATTATAATGGTTGGATTATCCAATGGGGGGTCCGGGAGAGGGGGGTACGAGCTGGAGCATATGTGTATTTGTATATCCTATTGTGTGTTGTCATGTTTGTTTATGTGTTTGTTTAAAAAATTATAAAAAAATTAAATACAAAAAAAAAAGAAGTGAGCGCCACAGACAGAAGTGAGCAGCACAGACAGAAGTGAGCAGCACAGACAGAAGCGAGCAGCACAGACAGCAGCAGAAGCTTGCAGTAACGTACAGGCAGCGACAGCTGTCTTTATATTCTGTATTAACGGTGTGGCTCCAAGGCCTTTGTGTCGTCTATTCTCATAACTACACTATTGCCTTATTTTACTCTGTCTATTCTATTTGACTAACTGTTTTATTGCACTACACTATTGCACTATTTTGCTACTCTTTTATCATTTAAACATTTTCTATTTCATGTGTGACAATCAAGCCTTAAACAGGGAGGCCTGTTGGGATATTGGATCCTAATGTGAAGAACTGTGATTTGGTGTTCTATGTCTTAGCTTGACTTTGTCTGTTTTGCTCATTTTGTGCCTGTTCTTTTTTTTGCTGTTGTGAAGCACTTTGAGCTGCATTTCATGTATGAAAGGTGCTATACAAATGTAACAGAGCTGATATCATCACCTTTTTGCATTGTGTTAAACGCAGATGCCCGAGGGAGTTTCGAACCCGGGTCTGCCGCACCATGGGCGACATCACAGACCGCTATACCAAGAGGTGAATTCAACGTGTCTATGTGTCTTTTAAGGAGGAGTGAGTTTAACTTGCAGTACCGTTACTTGCCACAGTCACTTCACACCGCTTGAAGTCCATCGTGACTGAGCCTCGCGGTACCATCTGTTACACAAATACAGTTTATTATTATTATATTATTATTATTTGATGAAGCAGCATCTACTTTCGTCAGTTTCGCAGAACATCCTGTTCCTCGTCCTGTTCAGTTTCTTCCTTCCTCTTTTGAGTGGTGATTTCGATGAACGTTATATATATATATATATCGTCCATTTGCTAAAAGGTTGTGAAGAAAAGATTGACGACCACGCAAATGATCACAGATGACAGGGAGCAAGGTCATTGGAGAAATTAGTACATTTCCCAGCAAGAGAAGAAAGCAACCGAATGAAATAAGTGGTAGGTAGAAGATGGTATATAATACACAAGGTTCTATCTATTACTCAATTTCACAATTTTCTTATATATAAGGATTCTACTGTCACCATGCATGCATATGCTCACTACATGTATTTATTGCTCCATCTCCGCCCACTACAAACACGGGAACTCTCTAACCCCTGTCCCAACCCCCCCCCCATCTCTCTGAGTGCTTGTCTCGTAGTGTTGACCAAGGTGGTGGATGTCTCGGGGTATTGGCCAAGATTGCAGTGACTGTTCTGCGTGCACCACCGAGGCCATGGATCAGCTTCTTACCGTCTTCTGTCTGTGGTCTGTCAACGTGGTTTAGACGTGGAGTTAATTGCTGGGTTAAGTACTTCTATTCTATTCACATAATATGCTTACTACATATATCTATTATATTCACATATATGCTTGTATATATTGCTATGTCCGGCCATCACAATCACGCAAACTGTCTAACGCCTGTCCCGTCTCCCTGTCTCCCTGTCTCCCTGTGAGTGGCTGTCTCGGAGTGATGACCGGAGTGTTGGACGTCCCGTGATGATGACCGGGAGGATGCGACCCTCTCTGCGCCGCCCCTTTGCCATAAATAGATCCGCTATCAGCTCTATCTTTAATCTTTCAAAACGTTCAGTTGCTATTGCATGCACTTATCTGTGTTTCACCACACATATGAGTGCATGCTTGCCAACTGTTCGCCTGTTTTACTGCAACATTACTATCACCGACATCTAAGAAGGGAGATCCCCCCTTGAATGGCCCTTCTAAGGTGTCTCTCTTCTACATTGCCTGTGGTGTATTTTTTCCTATTGCTAGGTTTTAGTGAGTGTTTCCTTACCTTCGCGTGGGGTATGTCTGGGAGTGTTGCATTTATTTAGCATTTATTTTACATTTTTTGGACTTTATGGTGTTTTTGTTTTGTTCTTGACTTAGTGTGATGTTTTCTTCTTGACTTGTTTAGAGAAGACGTGTCCGGCCCATGGGGACATTAACGTGTGTTGTCGGGCCGTACAAATAAATTTGATTTGATTTGATTTATATATAGTAGCTATAATACACAAGGTTTGAAGACGGTATAGCTATAATACAGAAGGTCAGAAGATGGTATATACTGTAGCTATAATACACAAGGTGGGAAGATGTTATATATAACTATAATACACAAGCTCAGAAGATGGTATACATAGCTATAGAGCTGACCCCTATTAGTCAAATAGTCGACTAATCGATCGAAAGGAGCCGTAGTCGACTGCCAACCTCTTAGTTGAATGCATATACATTTTTTTGTATTTTAAATTTTATTATCATTCTTTCCAAAAGAAAAGAGGCCTAGAAGCGTGGCTAACGCTAATGGCACGCATACCAGAGGCTAACTGCCTACGAAAACGGGCACAGAGGCACTGAAAGAGGATTTCACCCATCTAATGAACACACTAGACTAGACAAATATCAAGATGTATCCATCAGTGGACCGATTGCATGCTTTTGCAGAGGACAAGAAGCCTTCAGTCGACTCCTTCAGACATTAAGCACCCCCCACAGCCCAAATGGAATGATAAATAAAAAAATTAAAAATAAAACTTACTTTTTTTTTGTATTTTCTTTTTTTATAATTTTTTAAACAAACACATAAACAAACATGACAACACACGATAAGATATACAAGCATTAGTTGTCAGTGCACATCCAATGAAATCACATTTTAGTTAATTGTCTTATATAGGATATACCCCTAATACCTGTTATCTAAAAACCTACACACATATGCTCCAGCTCGAACCCCCCCCTCCCGGACCCCACCTTGGATAGTACCTCCATTATCCCTCGCACCTAACCAGACACTACCATTATAAGCTAGCTTTTATTCTCTCCACCACTTCTAACCACATTGACATTTTGGATTCATTGAGACCCAGAATTCTTGCTGTAGATATTTCTTGATAAATCACATCGAGATATGTAAGAAACCAAACTTTCCGGCACATTTTTTCCGGTTGAAACCAGCGTGATGCGATCAGCTTTTTAGCTACTGTGATACCCGATAAAACCAATCTCTTTAGCTGTGGATTTACTGCAAACTCAAAAACATCATTCAATAGTAATACCGAGGGGTGTACAGGTATATTCCAAGATACGAGTTTTGATAATTGTTGGGTCACATCTTTCCAGAATGTCTTAACTGGTGGGCAGTCCCAATACATGTGCATAAATGTCCCTTCGTCCCCATTTGTACATTGGGAGCATTTGGAGTCTTGTTTAAGACCCATTCTGCTCAGTCTTATAGGAGTCAAGTATGTCCTGTGAATATAGTTAAGATTGATTTGTTGATGGTCCGGGTTCCTTGATGTAAGTCGGACATTTGCCCAGGCTCCTTGCCAATCAAAGTCACTTTCCAGGTCTGGTATATCCCTCCTCCAGGCAGAGTCTAGTTGGAGGGTTTCATACGAGGACGTTAGTAATTGATGATAAAAATCTGAAACAAAACCTCTCGATGTCTCTCTTTCATAGAAGAATTTGTGGTATCTGTGGTGTTCAATTGGTATGTCTAATGGAACACCGTGAGACTTCAAACATAGCCGTAACTGTATGTAAAAAAGCCATGTGGACTTGGTGAGATTACATTTTTTGCATATTTCTCCATAACTACAAAAACCCTGTTTGTTAAAAACATCCCCTAACGTACTTTTTTTTTATAGTCGACTAATAGTCGACTATCGGCTAATTTCGGCCAATCAAAGTCGACTATCCAAATCCTTAGTCGGGGACAGCCCTACATAGCTGTAATACACAAGGTCAGAAGATGGTATAGCTATTATAATTGGTTGAAAGGTCAATGCACACCTACAATAGTAAAGAAAGCAGGCAAAAAACTGTCCTTCCTACATGGACCACTGACAGCTTCTGTGTGTGGGTGCAGCGCACCACATATTTAGCGTCCATATTTACGCCTCAATGTCCTCAAAAAGAAAATAGCTTGTACCATTTGGCTGACACTTCCAGGGTAAGCACCCTACAAGTACTGTGTGGGAATTGAAGGGCTAAACCTGGTGGCGTTACCGACAGGCTCTATTGATCTGCATTGGGAATGGTAAATGGCTGCAACAGCTTTTATCCAAAGTGCTTTACAACTTGTGCCTCACATTCACCCGTTCACTCACACATTCACCCACCGACGGCAGAGGTGACCATGCAAGGTGCCAACCTGCTCATCTGGAACAGTTAGGGGTTAAAAGTATTGCTCAAGGGCACTTCAACACGCTGCCCGGTAGGAGCTGGAATTGAACTGTAAACAATCCGATTGCCAGGCGACCGCTCTACCTCCTGAGCCACTGTCACCCCCAGGAATGGGACTCCTTGATTGATTGATTGATTGATTGATTGAAAACTTTATTAACAGATTGCAGAATGGGTACAGTACAGTACAGCTCAATACACACAATTGTTAAGGGGATGCAGACCAGAGAAAGACTTTCGTCTTGTTTACATCAGGGTCCCCCATTTTCAACTCATCATAACATATATGACATACAATGACATATAGATAGACAGTACTGCTACATCTATACATTTATGACATACCAGATTTGCAAATACAGTACTGTTTGTGATACCAAAAGAGTCCAGAAAAGAGAGTATATACATTTGAAGTAGAAACTGTACATTGGAGGAGGTTGGGTAGGTGGGGCGGGGTTGGGGGGGTGGGGGGGGACTGTACATTGGAGGTGGTTGGGTGGGTGGGGTGGGGGGGGGGGGGGGGGGGGGGGGTTGGGTAGGAGGGGTGGGTGGGTGGGGGACACTGTACAACTGTACAAGCAAAACTGTACATTGGAATATTGACAAAACCATACTTGGTAATTTACTGTACATTGGAGGGGGTTGGGTTAGGACATTTACAGGGGCCAGTTTCGAATTGCAGTCTCCCGTAGGTGTTCTTTGAGAGTGTTTTTGAAAGTGGGTAGTGATTCACATTCCTTTACAGCTTTGGGTAGGGCGTTCCACATTGATGTGGCATAATTGCGAAACGTGTTTAGTCCCTTGTTTGAGCCGAATCTGGGTTTAACATGATTTGTGGAGCTCCCTCTGGTGTTGTGATCGTGGTATTCACTGACCTTTGGGAAGTATTTTGACATGTACATGGGTCAAATGTCAAGATAGACCGCGCTCTCAAAATTCGACACTGGGTGCTGAAATCCCATTAAGTAATATATAAAAAAGAAGCAGTGAAGCTGGACTAGCACTCTCAGGTTCAAGTATTTAATGGCAGCCTGAAATAAACATGTTTCGGAATTCTTACGAGGGAATAAGAATTCCGAAACATGTTTGTTTCAGGCTGCCATTAAATACTTGAACCTGAGAGTGCTGGTCCAGCTTCACTGCTTCTTTTTTGACATGTACATGGGTACCTTGGTCGTGTAGTGTATCTTGTAGACCAGGCCCATTGCAAGTTGCGTTACTCTGTCGTCTACTCTTAGCCATCCTAGGTTGTCAAAGTGGGCAGGGGTGAGATGGGTTCTAGGAGTAAGGTCAAGCAGTAGTCTGACCAGTTTGTTTTGAGATGTTTGTAATTTTGTTTTTAGCGCCTTTGAGGTGCTTTGGTACCATGAGGATAAGCTGGTCAGGAAGGCCAGCAGCGTGGTTGGGGTGGAGCTGGTCTTTCTAGCGAGGGTGGCAGAGAGGAGGAGCCTTGCTAAGCTCCAGGCCATCAGGGAAAACCCCACCCACCCACTATACACAGACTTGGCTGACAACGAGGAGCATGTTCAGTGCTAAGCTCACACTACCCAAATGCAGCACTGAACGGCACAGGAAGTCCTTCATTCCAACAGCCATCAGACTATACAGTGCATCACTGTGCCTCACTGCATCACTGAGCACAGAGCGGCAGCTCAATAGTGGCAGGAGGCCGCGAATAGCGGCCTCCAGGCTCCACAACAGGGGGCAGCGACGGCTGCTAGACATTGACCTAGGACTAATAGGAACCCAAGGAGGACAATACACTACCTGAAGCATACTGCACCTTATGTGACACTGTGAATACTGTGAATATATATTTAATTTAGTTAGATAGTTCAATTATATTGACCAAATTGTTTACACTGTTGTGTTGTTTTTTACTACCTGTACCCCCCCCCCTTCCCCCATGCTCAGTATATTTTTACTGTATTTATTTCTGTATATTTTATTTCATTTTTATTCTATTTTACTCTACTCTTATCCTAGGCAACTTGATTGATTTGTGTTATTATTCTAATTTGTGACCTGTCTTGTCTAAATGTTTAAATGTTGAGCGATTTGCAGTGTCAAATTTCCCAGGGGATAATAAAAGTATTTCTATTCTATTCTATTCTATTCTATTCTATTCTATTCTATTCTATTCTATTCTATTCTATTCTATTCTATTCTATTCTATGAGGTGCAAGCATAGTCGTGGTACCCTTGAATGAGTGCTCCTGCCAGAGTCTTCAGGGTATTCTTGTTTACCAGAGAGGAGATCCGGTACTCCTATCCTTGGCAGTGTCAGCCACACAGGAAAAGGAGCCCCTAACACTGGCATGGTTGGTGCCATGTTCTACCCATTCAGCCACACAGGAAATAGAGCCCCTACCACTGGCAGGGCGGGTGCCAGGCTCTACCTATTGAGCTGCACTGGTCCATCCCTGTGTACATATCTCAGGGATCACAATCCTGACTTGTGCAATAAAGAGTCTTGAGAACTCTCCTCAAGCGTGGCTCTGCCAACTCACTTACACATTCCGGACACATTTTACTCTAAACGCACACACACATACACACAGACACACGTGTACAGAAGCACACATGTACAGATATACATGTACACGAACATATAGACATAGCTACACGTGTGCGTGCGCACACACACACACGTGCACACACACACACACACACACACACACACACACACACACACACACACACACACACACACACACACACACACACACACACACACACACACACACACACACACACACACACACACACACACACACACACACACACACACACACACACACACACACATGGAGCATCCTCCTCTCCGCTGCCCCGGGGGGCAGGCAGCCTGAGATCACACCGACTGGTTCACCTGTAAAGCTGTAGCTTCAGGCTCTCAGACACCCTGCTACAGCTCCTGGAGGTAAGAACGCTGCACGTACCTTCCTCTACACACTACCCAGCACCACAGACACCCTGCTGGTAGGAACACTGCACTTATCTTCCTCTACACACTACCCAGCACCACAGACACCCTGCTGGTAGGAACACTGCACTTATCTTCCTCTACACACGTATAGACACCCTGGTAGAGGTAGCAATACTACTCTTATCTTCTACACACGTATAGACACCCTGGTAGAGGTAGCAATACTACACTTATCTTCTACACACGTATAGACACCCTGGTAGAGGTAGCAATACTACTCTTATCTTCTACACACGTATAGACACCCTGGTAGAGGTAGCAATACTACTCTTATCTTCTACACACGTATAGACACCCTGGTAGTGGTAGCAATACTACACTTACTGTATCTTATACACAACTACAGGTACAGACACCCTGCTATAGTGGTAGAAATACTACACTTATCTTCTACACAACTACACACACCCTGCTAGTGGTAGCAATACTACACTTATTCCGTTGTTTTGTTTTGTTGTTTGTTTGTTTGTTTGTTTGTTAATTTCAACCACTTCATCCAATTGGACAGAACTTGCCTCCTTTTTTCTTTTTTTTTTTATCTCTTATCTTATTTGTTTTTTCTTGTTGTTACTATACACAGATCTTTTATGTATTTTATTATATTTTTTCAATTTTATTTCTTTTTTTTCCATCCTTTCCTTGTACAGTGTCCTTGAGTCTGAGAAAGGCGCTTCTCTCTTAAAATCCAATCTATTATTATTATTACTTACTGTATCTTTTTTTTTTTATCCACTTTTTCTCCCATTTTCTATATTTTCTCCCATCCCAATTTCGTATCATCCAATTCAACCCTCCCCTGTTTCTTGCCTCCCACAAGCCGGCTGCAATGTGGACTAAGTACATACATAGCACAAGTCCCCTCCGGTACTTGAGGTAACAGCGGTTGCATCTTTTCACCTGCGCAGCTCGATCTCTCAGTGGCGAGGAGTAACGCGTGGGAGGCTCACGCTGCCCCCGACACTTCCTGATTCTACTGCACAGGCGCACCAACCGACCTGTAGGAGTCGCTGTCCACAACGCCCGATCCCCACCCATCAGTTTCCCACCCCCTAATACGGCCAATGTGTATTAGTATGAACGACCAGCTAAACTGAAAGCAATGTGGAGCGCTGGGCTCGAACAGCCGAGCCCAGCGTCTCCAGATTTCGTGGCGAGCGCCTTGCCCACTACGCCACGTAGCCGCACACACTTACTGTATCTTATACACAACTACAGGTACAGACACCCTGCTAGTGGTAGGAATACTACACTTATCTTCTACACAACTACACAATATTATGTGCAATGATTTATTCCGATTTTTTTGCATAGAGTTTTAATGGAAAAACAGACGGGGAGGTAAAGGAATAACGCTCTCCCTCTCACTCAACACCCGCAGCAAGGAGCTTAACCCTCAACTGCTACGTTTTTGTACCCAGAAATATAATATAAAATATGTCACAATATTGGTGTAGAATTACATTTTGTATCTCAAAATGAAGCCTTACTTAAACCTAACTTTATCTACACTAACCCCCAACCTAACCATAACCTTAAAGGGGCAGTTCACCAAAAAATAATTATATATATATATATATATATATATATATATATATATATATATATATATATATATATATATATATATATATATATATATATATATATATATATATATATATATATATATATATATATATATATATATATATATATATTAAAAACACATCTTCCCCCTTACACTGAATGCTATCCATCCATTCTAGATCCTTTCCAGTGGTTTTGAATTGGCCTAGTTTTGGAGATATCTGCCATAGAGATGTATGCTGTCAGGCACTCAGTTTGCAGTGTTCAAAGCACCCAAATAACACCCATAATAATGAATGGGGCTGTAGTTTGGTGGAAAATAATTCCTACATGAAAGTGCTAACAACAAGGTCTGAGTAACCGGGTCATGATTTCTGAAAAGAGATGTTTTTTTTTTTTTTTTTCAATAACTCTTTTAGTGCTTTGAGACACATTTTCTGGGTAGGGGCAAAAACATTTGTCTTCATATTTTGGGTGAACTACCTCTACAGTAACTTAAATTGCTTATACTGTTTATTTTTCTCATATTTCTATTACCCTGCCCATACCTGTACCTCCCCTTAAATGTAAAACACCTTGAATGATTTAGATGACTGGAACTGAGAAACCTGGCTTACAAACAATATATCCAATAATGAAATAAAATTAACTAACTATACTCTATACAGAGCTGACAGGGGCACAAGGGCTGGTGGTGTTGCCCTATATGTCATATCCAATCTTGTCTCTGAGATAACGGTGCCTACTGTTGAGCCTTTACATTTTGAGAGCATTTTCATTAAGATATGTTTCCATAAGAACAAGTCCTTAACCATTGGAAACATTTATAGACCTCCTTCATCTCCTGCTGAATCATTCAACTGCATTATTTCCACCATAAATTCTATCAAAGAAAAACATGAACTTATAATACTTGGTGATTTCAATAAGAATTGGTTGGACAAATCCTGTAATAAAGTTAAAAACATAATCCGAAATGTGAACCTAACTCAGCTAATTGACGAGCCTACTCGGGTCACACCAACATGTCAAACACTACTTGACTGGATATTGGTCTCACATCCAAATAGGTTTTCTAATTCAGGGACCATGTCAGACTGCTTCAGTGACCACCTCATTGTATTTTGCATCTGGAAAATTAAAATACCCAAACTTCCACCCAAATTTATAAAAATTAGGCAATACAAGAAAATGAATACTGATCAATTTATTAATGACCTGCTTTTAGTCAATTGGGTACCAAATCATTTCAAAACCTCAAGACGCCTGGAATTTCTTGCACTCAGAACTTACAAAAATTATCGATAACCATGCACCTTTCAAAACCATGAAGGTTAAGGGCATTCATCTTCCTTGGGTCACATCTGATTTAATTCATATATTCAAGCAGAGAGATACGGCCTGGGCCTCATTTCGCAGGACAAAAGATCCTGAGGAATGGGAAAAATATAGATTGTTGAGAAATAAAAGTAAAACTATGACTAGAAATGCCAAATCTAATTACTATAAAGATTCTCTCACTCAGGATTTTAAAAATCCTAAGCAATTTTGGAAAAATATTAAAAAATTAACAAATGCACCAGATAAAACTCTTCGTAACAATCAGCTAAAAGTAAATAACATAATACTACACGATCCTCTTTCAGTTGCTCAAGCTTTTAACCATCATTTCTCCTCTGTCTGTATTCCAACAACACCTGATCATTTATCTGTACCATTTAATGCACCACCTTGTCACAGCTCCTTCTACTTCAGGAAAATCACACCAATTGAAGTTCTCAATACCACTAATGATCTCAAAGTGAGAAGCAGCCCTGGATTAGATGGCATTGAAAACAAATTTCTTAGACTAGCTTCACATATTCTGATGTATCCACTCTGTGATCTGTTTAATATGTCTCTATCTACTTATGAAATACCCTCAATTTGGAAATGCTCACGTATCACTCCATTGCACAAAACCGGCAGTGAACTGGATCCTAACAATTACAGAACCATTTCCATAATCTGCTCTATAGCAAAGATTTTTGAAAAATTAATCTACAAACAACTTTCCGACTATCTCACCAAACACAATATTTTATCTCCTTACCAGTCTGGTTTTCGTTCAGATCACTCCACAACTACTGCTTTATTAAAACTCACGAATGACATACTATATGCATCTGATAACAGCAAAATTACAGGAGCAATTTCTATTGATTTATCGAAAGCATTTGATCTAGTCGATCACTATCTTCTCTTGGACAAATTATATTCTATTGGGCTTTCCCGTAATGCTCTACTGTGGTTCAACTCCTACCTACATAACAGAAAACATTGTGTTTCAATACAAGGTAACAACTCAAGTTTAATTATGCAGCAACGAGGTGTGCCACAAGGCTCAACTTTAGGTCCACTTTTGTTTTCTATTTTCATCAATGACCTTCCTTTAATTTTTTCTGAATGTAGTGTTCAACTCTACGCAGATGATACCGTTTTTTACACATCACAAACTAACTTGCCAAAAAATACAGTCAATTTTACAATCAAACTTTAATGGTCTTCAATTCTGGCTTGCAGCTAACAAATTAATCCTCAATAAAACCAAAACCTATGCAATGCTCTTCGGTACTTCTCAGAATATTAAATCTAAAACAATAAATCTACCTTATAATATTACTTGTCATGATGGTTCATCACTGCGTAGAGTAGAACACTTCAAATACCTTGGTGTATGGCTTGATCAACAACTATCTTTCAAATGTCATGTAGATAACATCATCAGGAAAATTCACTTTAGCATGGGCGTTCTTTACCGCAATAGAAATAGTTTTACATTTACGGTCAGAAAAAAACTAATCTCACAACTCATACTACCCATAATGGACTATGCTGATATAGTATATATGATTGCAGCCAAAACTACCCTTGTTCCGCTTAACACCATTTACAATCGTATATGCAGATTTGTTCTTGGCTGTTCATACAACATTCATCACTGTATCATGTATGAAAATCTCAACTTCCCTTCTCCCACAATAAGAAGGCAACAACATTGGTTACAGTTCATTTTTAAATGTATTTACTTTAATTATCCTCATTACCTTAAACAGTATATGGTACCTTTCACTTCTAATTATCAACTTCGTCATTGTACTCAACACTTTTTTTCTGTTCCAAAAACCTTTAAATCAGCTGGTAAAAAATCTTTTATGTTTAAAGCTCCATCCGACTGGAACAATCTACCTGTCCACATCCGATCAACATCATCTTTTTAAATTGTTTAAAAATATGTTGTCCTCTCATGGTGAGACTATCTGCCTATGCTTTGGACCTCAATATAATATTATTAGATAGATTAAACATAGCTGGTGTTACAGTTCATGTTCTTGTCATGTGTTGTTGTTGCTGATATACTGTTGTATGCTTTTTATCTTTGGATTACTTTATTTTCTTGGCTGGCGTTGCTTACTCTGTTGTTTTTGTTTCTGTTTTGTTTTGTCTAGTTTTTTTTTTTTTTTTTTTTTTGTTATACATTATTGTCAAATAACTCTGTATTGTCTTTGCGGACCCCCTTGAAAACGAGATGGTTTCATCTCAAGGGGTTATTCCCAATAAAGAAATTTTCAACTAACTAACTAACTGTAGGAAAACCTGTCTCGAAACCTATACTGCAGTATAATACAGAAAAACACACAACAAAATAAAAAAAAAAACCTGTCTAGGTGTTAGGTATAGTTTATACGGTACGTGTCGAGAGCAGAATAGAAAATGGGGGCCCTGTTTCTCTGTCCAGCACCCGTTGTTAATGATGTGGGATGTGTCTGTGTTTGGGATGTGTCTGTCTCTCTCTTTGTATAAGTCAATACACCCGACGGCTGTGAATGAAAGCTTATAAGCTGCCAGTGGACTGCCTACGGGGGCTGGTCCTCGACCAAAATAGTTTATTTTGTCAACTAATAGTCAAAGGATTTTGTCGACTAAACGATTAGTTGATTTAATGGACAAATCTGTAGTTTCTTATCCGACATCTATAGGGTATTTTCAATACATGAAAGAAAATATGATTTGAGAGAATTCACTGTTCAAAAAGCTAAGAAGGGGATTTAAAAGGAGATGTATTTCTATTGTTGGGGTTAACTAATTCTTATTCTGTTATTTTTACGTTTTTTGTCTCTGTTTTGGAGGCTTAATTTGGTAAGAATAAGCATTATGCTTCAGCCTGTACCTTTTCAGTCACTGCCAAAATCAAAGACAGTTGACAGTCTGGAATGATTGTGCATATTGTATTGTGTGTGATGACTGAATAAAACTACTACTATACTACTACTACTACTACTACTACTACTACTACTACTACTACTACTACTACTACTACTACTACTACTACTACTACTACTACTACTACTACTACTACTACTACTGTTATTACTACTACTACTACTATACTACTACTACTACTACTACTACTAC
>NC_140176.1:40463496-40477009 GCF_963971535.1 Notolepis coatsorum | reverse complement strand
AGAGAGAGAGAGAGAGAGAGAGAGAAGAGAGAGAGAGAGAGAGAGGAGAGAGAGAGAGAGAGAGAGAGAGAGGAGAGAGAGAGAGAGAGAGAGAGAGGAGAGAGAGAGAAAGAGAGATAGAGAGAGAGTGACATTGAACAGTGATAGAATGAGTTGAGGCAGTGTCTGGTGTGTTAACACCTACGGCTAATCAGCATGACAGAGTTTAGACTTGCCCTAGAAACACACACACGCACACACATATGCACACGCACGCACACACACATACACACACAGGCCCCCGTCCTGATTGATAAACCATTGTGATCTTTTGAGGACATTCTGCACAAAACAAACCTTAGCGAGCCGTTAGCTGATGTGCACGTCTGTAGGACATGCAGTTTAGAGACCCTACGTCTTCATCAGAGGACCACTGGACCATGAGGTGGAGAGGGACACTCGTCTCCCCCCCCCGTTGTATGAAGACAAATGGACAGCGATTAATCTAGCTCCTGCTCCCTCTCTCTCTCTATTTGGGCAAATGTAAAGAAGGTCCAAAATAGAGGCTGGACCAGTGAGATGACTGCGAGGTGTTACAGCAGTGAGATGACTGCGTGCAGATCATTTGAATCGGCTCGCAAGGTTCTGTGATGGAGATGAACTGTTACTGTACATTTTCACAATTGATTCGTAAGCTTTATTTTAAGAAATGCAAGATTGATATTTATGTCACCTAACGCTGGTTTTTAGTGCTTTTATAGATTGAGACGAAGCACAATCCATATCCGTGTTATAATTCAATATTGCCGGAGAGAGCTAGGTGACGGTACACTGTCAAGTGTTTACTGTTCAGAATGTCCTTCTTTCACATCGTGAAATGTGTCATCATGCATCGTCTGGGCATTTGTATTGGATGTTTTGAAGGCACTGCAGATTATACAGCGAAAAGCACTGTTATACAGTAAACAAAAGCTGACTTTTCTTTGTGCTGGTGACATGGTTTTTACGGTTTGAAGTGGTCAAAAGCTTGATAAACACCCAAAAACACCAGACACACAATTGGCGCTTTTCCACTGCATGGTACCTACTCCACTCTACTCTGCATTTTCGGTTTTCCATTACCAAAGTACCTGGTACCAGGTACTTTTTGGGTACTTTTTTAGTCCCTGCTCTGTCGAGGTTCCAAGCGAGTAGAATTGGTACCAGAAAAGTCACGTGATACACTGCAGACCACTGATTGGTCAGAAGAGAGACGCGTCACACGTTGGAGCGTCTGCACAAAAGCAGAAAGCCGCCATCTTTAATGTCTCGCTTAGGATTAATTTCATTCATTATTTGTTTGCAGCAGGAGCAAGTGCAATAAACAAAAAAAGGATGGATTCACTGTGTATTCTGCCTCATTTATTGATGAAACAAAACCGACATCAACCCAATTTACCACCGAGCGGAGAGTTTACTCTCACAAAAAGATCGCTGATTTGTTAAGCTTGTTGTTAGCTTAGGTGCTATTATGTGCTTGCGTTTTAGCATGGCTAGCGAACATAGCGTGATCAATATAACTCGCTATTGGTTGTTTGTACTAGTAACGTTAATGCTAGTAGAATAGACACAACGTGAGGTAATCACCATCCATTTTAAACCGGTTATTACCTAATGCTAACGTTAGCAGATAGACGTGAGAGGTAACGTTAAAGCGTGTTGTTAGCCTAATGCTAATGCTAACGTTAACTTCAGCAGAGAGACACGAGAGGTAACGTTAAAGCTTGTAGAATAGACACAATGAGAGGTAACGTTAGCGTTAGCAGAATAGACACAACGAGAGTCTGGTTAATGTTGTTATTGATTGATTGATTGAAACTGTGTTAAACTCTGGCTTGCTCCAAGCCCTCAAGGACATAGCTATGCTCACGGAGCTCTCATGCTGTACGTCAGCGGCCCCGCCTCCCCACACGGAGACAAACGGAGTACTACCTGCAGTGGAAAACGAACCAGGTACCAGGTACCTAAAGCGATTAGAGTAGAGTAGGGTAGAGTCGAGTAGGTACTATGCAGTGGAAAAGCGCCAATAGTGTCTCATTCTCCAAGGACTTACAACAAAAAGGGCTTTCTCTTAGGGCCATTTGAGACCTTTTCAGGCAGATTTTGGGATTCACCAACCGTCCCAATATATTAATATATATTCATGTCTTGCCCGAAAAGGTCTCAAATGGCCCTAAGAGAAAGCCCTTTTTGTCGTAAGTCCGTTGGAGAATGAGACCCATTTGACAACAAAAGTTAACTTTACGTCCCAATCGTTAGGATTTTGACTAGAAATGTCATGTCATTGCAGAATTTCAGAAATTAACGAAAATGTAAAATGTAAATTGATCCCTGAGCAAAAACAAAACAAAAAGAAAAGTCGAATCCATAAATACATACATAAATAATTACATACATACATAAATAAATAAATATAACCTCGAAGGGCAGCAGTATGGTCAAACGGTTTAGTTTAACGTCTGTCTCTTCTCTGTGTGTGATCCTGAAAGGTTTCAGACTGAATAGTAAGCAGCGAGGGCAGACGAAGACTCCATATTCAGCATGCACACCAAACCTCACACACACACACACACACACATGCACATGCATGTGCCTGTGTGCATGCGTGCTCGCGCCTGAGCGTAACACGCACTGTGTGTGCGCGTGCTCGCGCCTGAGCGTAACACGCACTGTGTGTGCGCGTGCTCGCGCCTGAGCGTAACACGCACTGTGTGTGCGCATGCTCGCGCCTGAGCGTAACACGCACTGTGTGTGCATGTGACGGGTTAAGTAGTGCTGCACCCGTGCCTCTGGTCAGAGGTGGAACAGTGAAAAGTAGGATCACGCTGTGATCATTTGCTCTAAAGGGAGGTGTTATTATCCTGATTTAACCAGTAGCGCATGGGGATTGGACACCCAGCAGGACGCCAGACACTCTCCTTGAAAGACAAAAGGACTGGAGACGAACAAGGTTCTTTTTATCACCCGGGACTCCATAGAAAAGACCCGAACGCCTCTCCGAACAGGAAGGCCATATTTCCAGAGCATGACAAGCCCAGGAAACCTATTAGTACCCGGCTGTGTAATGGTTAGAAACGGTCGTACGCGGCTGTGATGGTTAGACGCGGTCGTACGGGTGTCATTTTGGGGCCGAATTGGTTTGGAGGATTTAAAGTTTCTCCCTCTTTTCGGCGTAGTCGAGAAAATGACCCCGTGGCTGGTGGTTTTAAGGAGCGCAGGTCACGCGTTACAATGACTCGGGTTCTATCCGCGACACTCGCAGCGGAGGCGATGCAGGATGGAGGACTTGTAACGTGTCCACGCGAGCGCTGTGTTCGCTTAGAAGGCACCGTGACGTGTTGTCGTATGTGGTACAGAATAAACACGTGCGACAATAAGCACACACTTGCACACAAACAAGCACATAGGTACACATGTGCATACACACACACACACACACAGGCATGCATGCACACATGGTGCACGTGTAAACACACACACACACACACACACACACACACACACACACACACACACACACACACACACACACACACACACACACATAGTCTTAGCAATGCCCCTATTTCATTAAATCAAAAGATCTATCTTTGCAAGTCCATGACAAAAATACCAAAGTGACCACATAGTAAACGCTCTTTGAAATACGGCCATCTGCCGGGGAAGGTCTTTTCAGCGGCCTAGTCATTTGCATAACCAAAAGATGATTATGTTTCTCCCCTATGAAAGTTGGAATGACTGAATAATTATAATGTAGTGGATTAGAACGAGGGGGGGAGGAGGGGAAAAAAAACATGCCTTGATGTCAGAGAAGATTGCTGAGCAGTGGCTATAATCGCTGCTTAGGTTTTTTTTTTAATCAGAGTGAAATATGGGCCATAAATTATTGCCTTTCATGCAAACTTGTGTTGCGTCCTCGGCTCCTCGCATTACAATGTTTCCCCGCGTTTTGTTTTTAAGAGGCTTAAAAAACTGTTATTTTTCTTTCGGGGGTTGCAGAGTTAAAACATCGTCATACTTCCCTTGTGGTGGATTACGTTCCACGCTGGAACATTTTCTCAGAATTGCATTGTGAACCTGCGACAACCTGCCCCTTTACAGTGAGTGGAGGCTTTTGAATCGTGTGACAACTGATGAGATACGATAAGATAAGATAAGATGTCCCTTTATTGATCCCTTTGGAAACATTCGGGGTCATGGCAGCGGGGGGAGGGGGGAGAGGGGAGGGGAGGTAAAGGTATAGTAGAAAGACATAAATATAGGCAATACAATTAGATCTGAATATAAAGATATGAGAAGAATAAACAGTGTAAACAATAGAATCAACTGTGAATAAACAGTGTAAATTGTGTCTGTACTCGATATACCAGAGAGAGGAACGTAAAACACCTGAAATTCAGCTTTGCCTCACGGGCGCACGCAGCGTAATACCTGCAAAGCGGTCCGTCTAAACATCCTTAAGGTTTTGACGTGTCGCGACGCCATATATCAACGTGGAGGGAATCTGCAATTCATGGAAATATGCAGCGTTAAATCAAGTAGCTGATACACGCCGTACAGGAGGGCTTGGGGGGGTAGAGAAAGGACTCAGACGTTTACTTAGAATACCTTTCAGTATGAGAGATCGCTTTAATATCGCGACGACAACAACAACAAAGAAAAACGCCCCAGGTTTTCCCACCCCCCACCCCCCCCCCACCCCCCCCCCCCCCGTGAGATAAGACACCCTAAAGCCAGAGAAGGAAACACGGGCAAGGCACTCGCGCAACTGGGTTTATCCGCCGGCTAGATTCCGCCCCTGCTTTAGACGTCCGGCACGCGGCGAAGACCACGGCGGCGCATATATATATATATATACACGCCTGCTTCATCCTTAACAAAGCGGCAAAGCCCGTCCATCCTGCGGGAGCTGCCGCTGACAAATTCATACATCCATATCGACACGGCGGGAAACGAGGCGCACAAGGAGAGGGGGATAAATGGAGGGATACATTTTTTTCTCCTTTTTTCTTTTTGTTTTGTTTCACGAGGGGTATCAGTAATCAGAGGCCTCTAGTCTCCGTGGCTGCAAATTGCTTTGCCACCTCGTCCCCCAGCAGTTTGTCCTGCCAAATCCGCCTTATGATGTATCATTATCGCAACTTTGGGAGGAAATCCATGGATCAATAGGTTTGTCAGGGAAACTCACGCCTGGGACGCTCACCCGCTGTGAGGCTTGTTCCACCAATAGCCGGGGCCCTACGCGTGCTCACACACACACACGCACACACACGATTGCACAGTATGTCGCACACTGACTGAGATATGGAAACACCAGAAGCACACCGATGCAAACACAAGGAACACACGCCCTGAAAAAACCCACGCGAACGCACACACATACACACACACTAGTTTTGCGAGAGCTCCTGATAAAAATGTATTTTCAGCTTTTTATTCTAGGGAAATACCATATTATATATACAGTATATATATATAGTATAATATACTATAAAGAAAAACAAACTATTAACATAATAGAGACTGGACTGTGCAGTGTGTACTACTTACCTCACCACACGCACGCACGCATGCATGCACGCACGCACGCACACACACACACACACACACACACACACACACACACACACACACACACACACACACACACACACACACACACACACACACACACACACACACACACACACACACACACACACACACACACACACACACACACACACACACACACACACACACCGATCAATACATGTAAGTTGGAACATATAGAGCCCTCTAAGCCTGGCTGTACATTCGTTTATCCAGAAGTTGTTAGACAGAAATGCATGTCAGGAGCTGTTCCTGAGATGGTCTGTGTTGTTAGAGGTGTGTGTACTAGTAGGTGAATGATACAAATAAATAAACAAAATTATAAAATAATTTATAGTTTATGTGAATATCGTTTTGTATATGTTCCCTTGTTTTTACCAGCATCTACACCGTGTAGTTTATTGCGATGGCGATGGGACCCTATTAACTGAACAACTGAACGGCATGCTGGGTACAGGTAGCTAGCTAGCCAGGTAGCATAATGTAAAGTCAGAAGATGAAAATATATTTAGTGACAGAAAGTCCTCTATTTTTAATTGACAAATAACACCAGCAACTATTGCAACATGAAGGGCTCAGATTGCATTCAAATTCCAGGAAATGGTACTGGCGTACATGGTGTAACCTGAGCGCCCCCTACTGGTTGAGTGTCGTCATTGTACGACAAGTCTGTCTGTCTGTCTGTCTGTCTGTCTGTCTGTCTGTCTGTCTGTCTGTCTGTCTGTCTGTCTGTCTGTCTGTCTGTCTGTCTGTCTGTCTGTCTGTCTGTCTGTCTGTCTGTCTGTCTGTCTGTCTGTCTGTCTGTCTGTCTGTCTGTCTGTCTGTCTGTCTGTCTGTCTGTCTGTCTGTCTGTCTGTCTGTCTGTCTGTCTGTCTGTCTGTCTGTCTGTCTGTCTGTCTGTCTGTCTGTCTGTCTGTCTGTCTGTCTGTCTGTCTGTCTGTCTGTCTGTCTGTCTGTCTGTCTGTCTGTCTGTCTGTCTGTCTGTCTGTCTGTCTGTCTGTCTGTCTGTCTGTCTGTCTGTCTGTCTGTCTGTCTGTCTGTCTGTCTGTCTGTCTGTCTGTCTGTCTGTCTGTCTGTCTGTCTGTCTGTCTGTCTGTCTGTCTGTCTGTCTGTCTGTCTGTCTGTCTGTCTGTCTGTCTGTCTGTCTGTCTGTCTGTCTGTCTGTCTGTCTGTCTGTCTGTCTGTCTGTCTGTCTGTCTGTCTGTCTGTCTGTCTGTCTGTCTGTCTGTCTGTCTGTCTGTCTGTCTGTCTGTCTGTCTGTCTGTCTGTCTGTCTGTCTGTCTGTCTGTCTGTCTGTCTGTCTGTCTGTCTGTCTGTCTGTCTGTCTGTCTGTCTGTCTGTCTGTCTGTCTGTCTGTCTGTCTGTCTGTCTGTCTGTCTGTCTGTCTGTCTGTCTGTCTGTCTGTCTGTCTGTCTGTCTGTCTGTCTGTCTGTCTGTCTGTCTGTCTGTCTGTCTGTCTGTCTGTCTGTCTGTCTGTCTGT
This sequence comes from Notolepis coatsorum, assembly GCF_963971535.1. Classification (NCBI taxonomy): domain Eukaryota; kingdom Metazoa; phylum Chordata; class Actinopteri; order Aulopiformes; family Paralepididae; genus Notolepis; species Notolepis coatsorum. Next base: position 40,469,918 of record NC_140176.1, on the reverse strand, counting down.
CTGTCTGTCTGTCTGTCTGTCTGTCTGTCTGTCTGTCTGTCTGTCTGTCTGTCTGTCTGTCTGTCTGTCTGTCTGTCTGTCTGTCTGTCTGTCTGTCTGTCTGTCTGTCTGTCTGTCTGTCTGTCTGTCTGTCTGTCTGTCTGTCTGTCTGTCTGTCTGTCTGTCTGTCTGTCTGTCTGTCTGTCTGTCTGTCTGTCTGTCTGTCTGTCTGTCTGTCTGTCTGTCTGTCTGTCTGTCTGTCTGTCTGTCTGTCTGTCTGTCTGTCTGTCTGTCTGTCTGTCTGTCTGTCTGTCTGTCTGTCTGTCTGTCTGTCTGTCTGTCTGTCTGTCTGTCTGTCTGTCTGTCTGTCTCTGTCTCTGTATGCCTCTATCTGCCTCTCTCTGTTTCTCTCTGCCTCTCTCTGTCTCTCTCTGTCTGTCAATTCAATTCAATTCAATTCAAATAGGCTTTATTGGCATGAAATATTAACATACGTACAAACAATAACATATATATTAAGCAATAAAATACCATAATATTAGTAATAACAGTAAAGACAATCAACAGAAACATATTTAATTACAAAATAATCATTCAATCGGGTAGTCATTTTACAGATACATGTATTTGCAAAGCTTGTTCTGTTATTGTATGACAACCATCTACATATTTTGCAGCTAATGCTGTAGTCTGAATTTTCTCCCCACACATATATAACAGCTTTTGATGATCAGGGAGATGGATAAACTGTGGATCAATTTCATTTATTTTATCAAAGAAAACTTCTCTTAGATCCTTATATTTCTCACAGTGTAGTAGGAAATGAGGTTCTGTCTCAACATCCCCCTGATGACAAAGTGAACACAGCCTGGCCTCTCTGGGCAGCCAGTTCTGCCTGTGACGGCCTGTTTCTATGGCTAGGCCATGTCCACTCAGTCTGTACCGTGTCAATGTCTTCTTAATTTTATATCATTCACAGTGGTCATGTATTCTGCCACTGTGTACTCTCTCTGTTTAGGGTCAAATAGAATTCTAATTTACTTTGAGATTTGGTTGATTTGTTCCAATATTCTATATAATTTTCTTTTTGTTTTGAGATTATTTGGTTGGGCCAGATTGCTTGGTGTCTTTCCTGAAGCCCTGGTGTTTGTGGGCAGAGATTTCTGACTAGCTGTCAGAGGGGACTCTTATCTGGGTTCATCTCTTGGCTCTGAAGGGCTTTGTAGTGGTAGGAGTGGGGGTTACTTGATTGGAGGTGTGTATCAAATTTGATGGCTCGCTTTTGAATTTTAATAATTAGAGGGTATTGGCCAAGTTCTGCCCTGCATGCATTATTGGCAGTGTGTCTGTGAACCCTAAGTAGGTTTTTGCACAATTCTGCATGCAGTACTTCTAATGGATGTTTTTCCCATTTTGGGAAGTCTTGGTTAGTTAATGGGCCCCACACTTCACTGCCATATAATATTATTGGATTTATTACAGAATTATTTTTTTTTAGCCAGGTCCTAATTGGGATGTCAATTGGAATTTTCCTTTTGATGGCATAAAAAGCCCTTCTTCCCTTCTCCTTCAGTTCATTCACAGCCATGTTGAAGTTACCATTATGATTTATTTTCAATCCCAAATATGGGTAACTTTTTGTGTTTTCTAATATGTGTGTGCCTAATTTAAATGTATTATGTGAACTCTTAGACTTGTGTCTCCTTTGAAAGACCATGACTTTAGTCTTCTTCATGTTTACGTTCAGAGACCATGTCTGGCAGAACAGGTGGAGGATGTCTAGGTTCTGTTGTAGACCCTCTTTAGTGGCTGACAGCAGAACTAGATCATCTGCATACATCAACTATTTTACATTGGTATCGTGCAAAGTCAGACCGAGTGCAGTAGATAACTTTGCTAATTCATTTATATATATATTAAACAACGTTGGGCTTAAATTGCACCCCTGGCGGACTCCGCAACCCTGGGTGAAGAAATGTGTTCTTTTATTGCCAATTCTAACAGCACATCTGTTTTTTGTGTACATGGATTTGATCAAGTCATATGTATTTCCTCCAACACCACTTTCTAGAATCTTGAAGAAGAGACCTTTGTGCCAAATTGAATCAAAAGCTTTTTCAAAATCGACAAAGCAGGAATATATTATGTTTTTGTTCTGTTTCACGTGAATGTCAATTAGGGTTTTAAGAGTGTATTATGGTCAGAGGTACGATAATTTGGTAAGAGTCCTTCATTCCAAACATCAGGAAAATAGCCAAAATGTAGTGTCAAATTGAATAATTTTAAAATAGCCAGTTGGAATTTTTCAGAGCTGTGTTTAATCATTTCATTCAATATGCCATCTGTACCACAGGCCTTTCTAGCTTTAAGGCACTGGAGTTTTGATTTCAGCTCTTGTTCAGTTATTGGGAAGTCTAGAGGGTTTTGATTATCCTTTGTGATAACTTCCCATTTTTGTAACTTTTCACATATCTGGCTGGTTTCAGTTTTTGTATTCAGGGGTACAGTTGCAAAGAGTGATGTGAATTGGTTTGTCCAAACATCACCATTTTGAATAGCCATTTCTTCCGACTTATCTTTATTCAATGAGTTCCAGTGGTCCCAGAAGGAGTTAGAGCTTAAAGAGTCCTCTATTTTGCATAACTGTTTATTTATGTGTTTGTTCCTTTTAATTCTGATGGTTTTTTTATAGTGTTTCGGTGTTTCACAGTATTGGAGGCGTAAGGTATCATTGTGTGGGTTTACGTGTTTCTGGTTTGATATTCTTCTTAACTGTGTTCTAAGAACTTTACATTCTTTGTCAAACCAGTGGTCCTTTTTAGTTTTTCTCTGTTTGTTACCTGATCATTTTAATTTGGACTTTATTGCAGTTCTTTCAAATATATAATTTATATGTTCTACAGCTAGGTTGACTCCTTCAACACTGTTAGAATATGGCGTGGCTAGGAACGTATCGAACAGTGATTGTATACCATCACTGGCGATGGCTCTTTGGTAGTCCTGCATGCTGTTCTGGGACCATCTGTAGTATTTGGGGAATATGTAGTTTACTGGGCTGTGTAGGGGGATTTTTGAGAGACTCAGTTATTTTCATGTATGCAGTGATCTGACTGTGGTCAGAGAGTGGGGTCAGAGGTTTGACTGTGAATGAACTGAAAGATACTGGATCCAGATCTGTTATCATGTAATCTACTGTGCTGCTGCCAAGGGATGAGCAGTAAGTGTACCTTCCTTGTGAGTCCCCTCTCACACGCCCATTGACAAGGTACAGACTCAGTCTTCTACAGAGCTGTAATAAGTCCTTCCCATTTTTGTTTATGGAGGTGTCATGGTTATTTATATGGGACAGGTTTACATGGTTGCATATGGTGTGGTCAGGTATACATTTTTCTCCATGTGTACTGGTGAAATCAGGGTGGGTTCCCGTTCGGGCATTAAAGTCACCGCAAACAAGCACATGACCTTGACTTTGATATAAACATATTTCTGACTCAAGGTTGGAGAAGATGTCCTCTGAGTAATATGGAGACCCAGAGGGTGGTACATATATTCCACAGATAAAAATATCTCTTTGAGAGGGGATTACTTCTTTATTTAGTTTTAACCAAATATGATTGTTCCCGGATTTTAGAATCTGTATTGACTGGTGGAGTTGTGATTTGTACCAAATTATCAATCCCCTTGAGTCTCTGCCCTGACTAATATGTTTAATTTTATTTGATGGCAAAATGACTTCTCTGAAGTGTGGAGGACAGTGTGTGGCTACATCCTCTCTACACCATGTTTCAGTTAGAATTAAAATGTCATTGTTTGTTATAGCCTGTAAAAAATCAGAGTCTCTACTCTTCAGGCCGAATGTTGAAGAGTAAAGACCCTGTATGTTCCAACAACTGATAGCAAATTATTGCATTTTTTTACAAAAAATATATAAAGGTGTTCAGAGGTATAAAGGTTATAAAGGTATTCAATCAATGAACAAACATCACAGAACAAATGTAACAACAACAAAGGCAACAAAGGAGGGCGGCTAGGTGGTGTAGTGGGCAAGGCGCTCGCCACCAATGCAGGAGACGCTGGGTTCGAGCCCAGCTCTCCGCATTGCTATCAGCTTGGTTGGTCGTTCATACTAACACAATTGGCAGTGTTAGGGGTGGGAAAGCTGATGGGTGGGGATCGGACGTTGTGGACAGCGACTCCTACAGGTCGGTTGGTGCGCCTGTGCAGCAAAATCAGGAAGCGACGGGGGCGGCTTGTCCCTCCCACGCAGACCCCCGCCGCTGAGAGATCGCGCTGTGCAGGTGAAAAGATGCGACGGCTGCTTCCTCGAGTACTGGAGGGGACACGTGATGTAAGGCTTTGTCCACATTGCAGCCGGCTTGTGGGAGGCATGGCCTAACAGCGTTCGAGACAGGGGAGGGTAGAATTGGACGATACGAAATTGGGATGGGAGAAAAATAGAAAATGGGAGAAAAAAGTAGATACAAAAAAAACAAAGGCACAAAGGCAACAGCAGGCAACTTTTTAGGGCCGACTGCTAGCTTGGAGTGAGAAGTCTACTGCACAGGGTGGAGAGCATCTGTTTGATCTCCTTCAGCTCTGATGTGGGTGGGGGAGGAGGAGGCCTGGTCAGGGCGGATGCATAGGTCATCTGCTGCTGGGGACGGTGGAGGGGTCGGCTGGGGGGACGTCTCCTCTCACTGGGTGGGGTGGAAGGGTGGGGTATAGGTGGGGCGGATGCGTAGGTCATCTGCTGCTGGGGACGGTGGAGGGGTAGGCTGGGGGGATGTCTCCTCTCACCGGGTGGGGTGGAAGGGTGGGGTATAGGTGGGGCGTGGGGTACTGCAGGGGTTTGTGGGGTGACTCCTCATGGGTATCTCATAGGCCTGTGCTTTCTCAGAAAGGCCGGTGTGTGACTGGGTCTGTTGGGGTTGCGTCCAAGGGCAGCATCTTTTAATGTTTTTGCAAATGTCCTCACTCCAGCGTTGTTTAGGTGTAGCCCATCATGAAGGTCCCATGTGCCGATGTTTGTGTGGTGGGCCAGGTGAACATTTGGGATGGCAGCACAGTCTCTTGAGATCTCCATGTTGATTTCATGAATGATGTGTGGGGGGGTGTCCATCTTGGGGAGGAGGGTGGAGATGACTACTCTGGTATCTGGGAACTCCCTGGAGGCCCTCTCAGCCACCTTGGTCATTGCTTCAGCAGTCCCACGGCATAGATAGTGGAGGTCATTAGTGCCCGTGTGCACCACCATGTACTGGGGGCTCGCTAGAATGTCCTGTCTGAGCAGCTGCATGGCATGGCCTGTGTTCCGACAGCGCTTGGCTGTCACCTTAAGGCCAGGGAAGAGGCATGCTGTGTCCAGGTGTTTGCCATTGGAATCCATGAGGAGGACTACCTGGGCTTCGGGCTGGGCTGGTCTGGTGGACTGGGGCTGTGGCTCGGGTAGAGGTTGGGCTGCTGGAAGGCGGTCTGAGTCAGAAGGCATGTCAGTGGGTGTCAGGCTGGGAGGAGTTAGTGGGGTCAGGGGGAGAGAGGTAGATTCTGGTTTGGCAGTAGTATAGTATAGGGGGGGTGGTGGGTGTTGGAGCAGAGGACCGCTTACGGCCGGGGGGAGATGTATGTATTCTTTCTTCCTGTCTTTGCAGCTTTACTTCCTCTATCTCTCTGCGTAGAAGCCTCTCTCGGCTGCCTGTATCTTCCTTCATGGCTTTCATCTGGGAACGTAGGGTGTTGTTGTCCTGCTCTAGCTCCTGCATGGCTTGTGTGAGCTCCCTGACGCTCCTCTGGGTCTCCTTCAGCTCTGAAATGGTCTCCTCCCTGCTCTTCTTCAGATGATGGAGCTCCTCTCCCAGCTGCTGAATGGTGCAGAGCTCAGTCAGCCTGGCCAGAGTCCTCTCTCTAAACTCAGTAAAGTCCAGCTCCAGGAGAGATACGCTTTCTCTCAGCTGCTGGACCAGTTTGGAGGGTGTTGAAGGAGTGTGGATGGATGGACTGGCTGGTGCTCTTGGTACTGGCAGTGGCATCTCTGGGTTCACTGTGTGGTTGGAGGTAGTTGGAGGGAGTTGGAGGGAGTTGGAGGGGCACAGTCAGAAGGGCTAGTTGCTGGTTTTGACTCTGATATTTCTGTGTCTGTGTTCACCTTGTCCTCTTCTGTCTGTGTGTCCTCAGCATTGGTATTGGGCTCTTCTCTCTCCACTTCCGTTTTCATTTTTGGGAAAAGCTCTTGAAACATGTTGAGGTTTGCTCCATTCCCCTGTACTAATACAGTCCCTTTAGTGGTGTAGTAAGAGATTGTAATAACTGGGTTATCAGTGTCCAGGGTCTCATCATGGCATATAGTGAGGCGTCCTCCTCGTCCAATGCCTTCTTTCACAACATGGTCATAGTGGTTACAGATCACCTGCTTCCAGGAGTTAACATGTTCTGTGTGGAAGATGAGG
>NC_140176.1:40358496-40453496 GCF_963971535.1 Notolepis coatsorum | reverse complement strand
ACGAGATTGATATCACACCATAAATCAATCAATACAGAACGTATTAATTAAGGTTGCGTTTCTTTTTCAAATGTAGCCAAGAGTACAGCCCCTAACCATATCAAAACACCAGTCAAAGTGTATATCTATCTAAAAAATGTGCCCTATTCTAACTCTGGCTGACGCTGAAACCCTAATTCATGCATTTGGCTCATCACGTGTTGATTACTGTAATGCGCTTTTTTCAGGCCTACCTAATTCAAGCGTCAAAAATCTTCAACTCGTGCAAAATGCGGCTGCACGGATACTAACTAAAACTATAACATTTGATCATAATCACCAGTCTTGTCCTTCCTACACTGGCTTCCTATTCAGGCCAGATCTGACTTTAAAGTGCTACTCCCCACTTACAAAATTTTAAATGGGCTCACACCGCTCTATTTATTCGATCTCATCTCACGATACTCGACCACTCATGCTATGCGTTCACAAAATGCGGGGCTTCTATCGATTCCTAGGGTAAAAAATGTATCTGCTGGTCACAGAGCTTTTGCCTAACTCACTCCCTACCTGTGGACATCAGAAGTAATATCACACCACCTACATGTAGCTTAGATGTTTCACCGCTCTGTTCATCCAACCTGGCCTGTTTTCAACCTATCATCCTCTCTGCTCTCACAGATATAGTCTCAGCTATGAAACCGACCACCTGCCCCATTGACATAGTTCCCTCTGCTCTTCTGAAAGAAGTATTTCACACAACTGGTACCAGCATCCTCTCTATCATTAACACCTCCCTATTCACTGGTACCATTCCAACCTGCTTTTTGACATACAGTGGTCCAGCCCCTTCTGAAAAAACCCAACCTAGACTTCACCCAGCTAAATAACTATATCTCCAAGCTCCCATTTCTGTCAAAGGTCCTTTACAAGCTGTCTCCCTACCTGCACTTGAATAACATAATTTATTGGATACATTTCATTCAGGTTTTAGAGCAAACCACAGCACAGAATCTGCCCTGCTCAAGGTCACCAATGACCTGCTTCTCACCACTGACAACCGTGACTGTGCTGTCCTTATGCCCCTAGAGTAGACCTTAGTGCAGCTTTCGATATGATAGACCATAACATCCTTATCGATCGTCACTGCCAGGCAGTTGGTGTCAGTGGCACAGGTATATCTTGGTTCACCTCCTACCTCTGTCAACATCAGCAATTGCTCCTCCCCCTCTGCCTCTCTCTCCTGCGGGGTCCCACAAGGCTCCATCCTTGGCCCTATTCTATTTTCTCTGTATATGCTGCCCCTTGGTTTAGTGATTCAGAAACACAACATCTCTTTCCATTGTTATGCCGACGACACTCAGGTCTATCTCCCCATGAAACTCAATAACAAGTCCAGTCTTGACAGCCTCCGATCCTGTCTAGATGTCATCAAATGCTGGATGGCGCAACATTTCTTACAACTCAACAATGTGAAATCTTCCCTTTCGGCCGCCCAACCAAACCAGTGTTATCGCCAGCAGCCTGGGTAACCTGTCTGTCCTAGTTCAGCCCTTTGTTAAAAACTTGGGCATGTTCTTCAACCCCGAATTTTACTTTCATAGGCAGGTGAACTCTGTGGTGAAGGTTTTTTTTTCAGCTTCGGACCATAGCTAGGATCAAGGCCATTCTCCCCCCCCCCCCCCCCCCCCCAGACCTTGAGAGAGTCATTCACACCTTTATATCATCATAACTTGATTACTGTAACTCCCTGTACCTGGGGCTTAATAAGTCGACCATGGCCCGCCTAAAGCTACCCCACAACGCCGCTGCTAGATTGCTCACAGGTACTCGGAAGAGAGCTCATATCACCCCTGTTCTTGCCTCCCTTCATTGGCTCCCAGTATGCTATAGGATATATTTCAAAGTTCTTGTATTCGTCTACAAAGCACTTAATGGTAAGGCCCCCTTTTGCCTAGCAGACCTCCTCACCCCCTATACCAATGTCAGGGCCCTCAGATCTGCTGATAAGGGTCTCCTAACCACCGATAAGTCCAACTTCAAGTTTAGGAATGGGGGGGTACTTTTTCTGTCGGAGCCCCTGACCTCTGGAACAGCATCCCCACATCCATAAAATGTGCCCCCTCCATCGAGTCCTTTAAATCCAAGCTCAAAACTCACTTGTATTCCTTAGCGTTCCCTGACTCACTCTGACTCTTGCCTTGTTTGAATGGATAAGTACTTCTTTCTATTCACATATATGCTTACTACATGTATCTATTGTTCCTATGTCCGCCCCTCACAAACACGCAAACTGTCTAACACCTGTCCTCATCTCCCTGTCTCCCTATCTCTCTGTGAGTGGATGTCTCGTGGTGATGGCCAAGGTGGTGGATGTTTGATTGTTTGTTTGTTTGTTTGTGGATCAAATGGATCAGAGAGGAATACATACACATGTGCAAACGGAATATGACTTGAGCTCCGAGCCTTGACATTTAGGCTTTGTCCTATTGTCATACTGGCGCTTGTTTCCCTATGCTTTTCTTTTTTTGTTGTTGTTCTTAGCTCTATTCTATTTAAATCTTTCAAACATTTTCTAATGTACCCCAGTTGCTATTGCATGTACATGTTTGTGTTTTATTACACGTATTTGTACATACATACCAACTATTCGCCCGTTTTATTCTCCACCCATCGATTATCCATAGCAACACTATTATCACCGACATCCAAGTAGGGGGATCCCCCCTTGAACGGCCCTTCTAAGGTTTCTCTCCTTCACATCGCCTGTGGTGCTTTTTTCCTATTGCTAGGTTTTTTGTGAGTTTTTCCTTGCCTTTGCTGCGGTATGTCTGGGAGTGTTGCCTTTATTTATTTTACATTTATTTTGGATTTCATGATGGGTTTTTGTTCTTGATTTATTGTGATGTTTCTTCTTGACTTGTCCGGCCCATGGCCATGGGGTCATTACCTTGTGATTTCGGGCTTTACAAATACATTTGATTTGATTTGATTAATTACTACTACACGTTATGTTTGAAACCAGGATGAAATGGGAGTTTAGATAAGGAGTTGGTTTCTTCCAAGGCTAGCAACCATCTGGCTGTCTTAAGTCGGCCTGCAGGCGGCCAGTCAGTCAATGGATGTCACTCACTGCTCTCCGTGGGTCACCACAGAACAAACAAGATGGTGCCTTAGAAAGTCTATAATAACTATTGACAAGCAGAGATCTGTTATGTGTTATGACACACACACACACACACACACTGAGCATTTCCAAGGTCTCAGATTCCCTTTTGAGCTCAATTTAGTGTGTGTGTGTGTGTGTGTGTGTGTGTGCGTGTGAGTGTGTTTATGCAAGTGTGTGAGGTTGCGTGCATGCACGCCTGTGCGTTTGTGTGTGTGTGCGCTCCTGCATGCCTTTATTTGTGCATGTGTGTGTGTGTGTGTGGTTGTGTAGCGATCATCATTACCCTGGTCAATACCCACATGTCCGCGTATTGATTAGGGTATCGATGAGCGATGAGGGATCTGGGGCTGTGGAGAGGCTTATGGATCTGTTTAGACTTTTACTAAAACCACACGGAGAGATCAGCCCAGGTTCAAGGAAGAGGATTATTGGCTCACCGGCTGCAGTGAATGCGAGCTGGTCGGGTCGTATTATCAGCTCTTTGAGGGGTTCTCAGGGAGCGTCGGGGTGAATATCTTTACTCAAAGCAAAGATCAGGGGGGGTCACAATTCCGATTTCTGAATCCAAAATCAATCAAAAACTAGCGTTTGATTTTTTTGACCTTCGAAATCACAATCAGGTGTTTGTGAGATTCTGCTGGTCTCTCTCTCTCTCTCTCTCTCTCTCTCCGTCCCCTGGACTGACCGGTCACCTGCATTACCTCTCCTGGCACAAGGGGTCGCAGCAGGCGAATATGGTGTAGAAAAGCAGAGCTGGAGAAAGACTCCTGCTTCCCTCCAGTCATTGGTGTGGCAACAGTTTGACCTACCAGTGAGTTGTATAAACAACGAGGCCGCGACGTCATCGATATCCTCTCTTTCGTATTGGTGTTGTGTGTGTGTGTGTCCGGGTCAGATGCAGTCTTTCCAAACAAGACTTTACTTTATTTATTTTATTTAACATTTATTTAACCAGGCAGGTCAGTTAAGAACACATTCTTATTTACAATGACGGAGAAAGCAATCTATTAAAGCCTCCTTCTGAGGGTGGTTCACCTGCTGGGGAGCAAGGACACAGAAACTAGAGCTTTAATTCTTTTTTAGACGAGGCAGGTCAATTAAGAACCAATTGTTATTTAGAAAGACCGCCTGGCGAGAAGACAAAAGGGCCTCTCGAAGGGTAACAGGGAAAGGGGACACATTTCTTTTTATAAAATAAAATAGAAAAGAGACAGACGATACATACATCACAGATGTAAGGGAAATTATTAAAACACACATCAAACAAACAACCAAATACAATTACAAGGTAATGTAAACTAAATATACATGAAGCAGAACAGACAAATTACAGTTAAAAGGCTGGGTGACAGTTGCAGGTGTGTGTAAAGAACTCTGCGATAGAGTCCTTAAAAGCACTCCTGTGATTATGGATTTGATGTTGTTGCTGAGTGTCGTGTTTGGGAGTGGGGCAAAATACGCTTTATTTTAAAATCCCGTTTGAATGGCCGTTTGAGCGTCCGGACTGAGATGCATCTGTAGAAATCTAATTTGAATCACATTTCAAACTACCTCCAAATCTGGTCCAATTTCATGTGGTTTTTCCCTGTCCAGACTTTTTTTTAAATCTATCTGGCTACAACCTGGATATTCCAAAATAACTGATTTTGGTCTGGCAGTCTGAACATAGCCAAAATGACAAATGCATTTCCACCATTCTGGCATCCAGACTCATTTGTCTGCCTCGCTCTTTTTCCATGAGATGACCTACCAGCAGCGAGCATGTGTTGCATTCATGTGCTCCCAACTCGTCATGTAAGAAACAAGGCTCTAGGCCTGTTGTACAGCTTTCGACCTAATTGCCGTGCATAGATAACCTGTTTATAAAGATGTATCATGCTAATTGAGATCATGCATTTTGATGTGGTCAACTGACTGTGCATGTGTGTGTGTGTGTGTGTGTGTGTGTGTGTGTGTGTGTGTGTGTGTGTGTGTGTGTGTGTGTGTGTGTGTGTGTGTGTGTGTGTGTGTGTGTGTGTGTGTGTGTGTGTGTGTGTGTGTGTCACCAGCGATCCCGAGTCTACAGGCTAAATATGCAGGGAGTAATTAGCATTAATTGGTCGTATGTCAGAAAGAGTAGATCTCATCTTCTGTGTCATTCTCCCTGTCAGTAGTGACATCACTGTGGGAAGTCTACCAGGTCCTGAGGCTGCTGTCACAGCAGGCCACGTCACGCCAGACCTATCTCTCTCCTCGCTGAGAGGTCCGGCAGACTTGTTCTGGGTTGTTGTTTGTATTCCTCAAATCCATCACAACCGTTAGCATTATCCCAAGATTCACCTTGCAAAATAGTGTCGGGGGGAGTGTTCCATCATGAGAGCATAGCTTGCTGGGCTCCAAGACTTCTTGTTGTTTTTGTTCCTATGGACAGGGATTAAAAAATAATTTCTTTTTATAAAATAAAATATAAAAGACGAGCGAAAAGAGAGGAGACTTGCAACTGACATAGTCCGTATACACGCTGTCAACATCCTGTGAGTCAAAGTATTTAAAGTTTCCACCTTCATTTTAGCATTTCATTTCCCTTATCTTGAGGGGTGTGCAGGTGACATACAGTACAGCTTCTTTGTTGTATTTGTAGCAACAGTCAACTTCCAATAATTTTAATATGATTTGTTTTTCTCCAGTAATAATATCATATCTTATCTTATGTTATCGTATCGTATTGTATCGTAACATATCTTATCGTATCGTATCATATCATATCGTATCATATCGTATCGTATCGTATCATATCGTATCTTATCTTATGTCTTTTGTCTCTTGTCTTGTCTTGTCTTACCTTGTATTTTAAAGCAACTCCTGTTTTCTTAGGCAGAGGAGAGTGACATAACATTTACATTTACATTTAGTCATTTAGCTGACGCTTTTATCCAAAGCGACTTAAGTTCTGTACGACAAGTCATCAGGAAGGGTACAACTCTATCAGCTGAGTAACAATGTTCATCAAAGTGTTGCGTGTTACAGTGTAGGTTAGTTTATTAGGACAAGTGCATGACAGTAAGGTTAGTTGGGGTTAGATATTTTTTTTTCTTTTTTTCTTTTTTTCATTATTTCAGATAATGGATTCACATAAGATAAGAAACATATGACACAGGAGTTGGATTCAAACCCACTGATTACGCATAATACAGTATGTTCCATAATATGTGATTCAACCTTTTGAGTCAGGAGTTCAACCATAAAACCCATGAAACCTATCAATAACCTTATTCTCTACAATTGTATGTTTCTAAAGTTATTTTAGTGACACGTCTGCTTTCATCAGATAGGACATAGAGACTGGAAAACGTCTGTTACAACTCTACATGGACAGAGTACGTGCCCCATGTAGGGTACGTGCCAGCGGGACAACCCAGAGTTGTTTCTACGCTCAGCGGCTAAAGACTTTGAAATGGATGTAAACTATCCCTTTCATGCGCTTTTAATCCGACCAGTGTGCTGAAGATCTTATGTCGTTGTTGTTGTTTTTTCAGACCAAGCCCAGAACATTTTCTGCTTTGATTCAACAGTGTTCCATTAGTCTCGTGTAGCCCCGTCACAGACGAGCCCCGGACTGAGACGGGGGTGATGCTGTCGCTGTACAATTTACACAGGAGCGTGTGAAGCATGAATGTTAACAACACATTTCCATAACGGCGCTGTAGCATAATGTGTGTCAACATAGTCGGTTTGTCTGCTCGGAGAAAAAAAAAAGGCCTCAGGCCTCACATATTTTCCGCCTCTCCCTCTTTCAATTTCTGAAGCCCCCCTGCACCCTCCTCAACCATCACTCTCCCCCCTGCACCCTCCTCAACCATCACTCTCCACCGCCTCCCAACCAGGCCCCTCCTTCACGATACCCCCAGGGTGTCCTGAGACCCCTCATTACTGTCGCCATGGTAACACCTCGACCGTTTGACAGCGGTCCCGGACGCTCGAGCAGTCCTCCTCCTCCCCTCCTCCCCTCTGTCCCCCCTTCCCATCCAGCCATCTTTGCTTCTCTCTTCTCTTCTCTTCTCTTCTCTTCTCTTCTCTTCTCTTCTCTTCTCTTCTCTTCTCTTCTCTTCTCTTCTCTTCTCTTCTCTTCTCTTCTCTTCTCTTCTCTTCTCTTCTCTTCTCTTCTCTTCTCTCCCTGCCTCCCTCTATCCCTCCATCCCTCCATCCTTTCTGCCCTACCTCCCAAAATTCCCTCCTGCTCCTCTCACTCCCTCCTAAAAAAATAAATAAAAAAACATGGCTTCTGGACAAAATCACCAAATCACAGCGGCAAGCGAGGCATATGATGATGGGACGACCCCCTGAGGTTCTTCCTCTCCCCTCAACATGGCTTAAATGACTGGAGCAATCATGCCATCCCAACACTTTGAAGTGAAGTCCCAATCCCCCTCTCTATCTGTCTCCCTCCTTCTTACCACTGTATGTCTCTCTCTCTCTCTCTCTCTCTCTCTCTCTCTCTCTCTCTCTCTCTCTCTCTCTCTCTCTCTCTCTCTCTCTCTATCTGGCTGGCTGTCTGTCTTTCTCTTTATTTCTCGCTCTGTCTGTCTGTCTGTCTGTCTGTCTGTCTGTATGTCTGTCTGTCTGTCTGTCTGTCTGTCTGTCTGTCTGTATGTCTGTCTGTCTGTCTGTCTGTCTGTCTGTCTGTATGTCTGTCTGTCTGTCTGTCTGTCTGTCTACCTGTATGTCTACCTGTCTGATTTTCAGTCAATTTAATCTCACTGTAAATCTGTCTGTCTCTAATTATTTCTCCCTCCCTCTCTCTCTCTCTCTCTCTCTCTCTCTCTCTCTCTCTCTCTCTCTCTCTCTCTCTCTCTCTCTCTCACTCTCTCTATCACTCTCACTCTTTCTCCAAGCCTATAGCTTAGATTTGGCCCGGCGTGTGACATATGCCGCCGTGACAGAGGGGTGCCATGTCCACGATTTTTGAAAAACCAAATCAGTCGACATCCAATTAAAAACATACGGTTATTGATCTCACGCTTCATTTCCCAGCATTAGTGCTTCCTTTGAAACATGTCTGTGAAAACACACACACACACAAACATATAAACACACACTCACACACACACACACACACACACGCACACGCACATGCATGTGTGTATGTGGAGAGACTCGAGGGCCTCGTCGTTGTCTTCGCCCCAGGTGTGACATGGTGATCACATGTCATATTTGCTCGCCTTCATGCCGGCAACTGTTGATGATGTCAGCATCAGGTGTACACCTCTATAGCTGACATAATGATAATTACATACTTTCACCGTTCTGCTGTCAAACACATACACAATCACACACACAATCACACACGCGGGTGCATGTTGACTGTCACATAAAAATGTGTGCACATGCACAAATACAAACACATATACACACACACACAGACATGTGCATGCAAATACACACAAACACAGATCAGTTCTCCCAGGCCCCCTCTTCGCTGCCTAGGAATGTTTTAATCATGATCTGGTTTGTTTGTAATTATAAACACTCCAAGATACCCATATCAAAGAGCCTGATATAATTCAGGCCTATGGGTATCCTTGGTAGCTTTTGAAAGTGCACACACACACACACACACACACACACACACACACACACACACACACACACACACACACACACACACACACACACACACACACACACACACACACACACACACACACACACACACACACACACACAACACGGATTACACACAGGCACAGAGACTTACACACACACATTGACATGCTGCACTTCAAAAGCGAGCCCTTCTTTTTGAGGTGCCTGCCTCGCGTTTGCATACACCTTGAAGGCCTCTCGCCTGGAGCCCCAAGGTCAACACGAGTTGCTGTGTGCGTGTCATGTCGAGTGCTCCCCTGGGTGCGACCCGCTACAGAGGCCAGGCGCTGTTTCTTTATACCCCCCCCCATCTTTCAAATTCAACCCCACACATCTGAAGTGAGTCAGAATTTGATGGTGTTCTTGAGCTACACAAAAAACATCAAAAATGGAATTAAGAAAGAAATACCATTCTGGTGCTTTCGGCTTGTACACCTTGTGAGTAATTTTCCTTGGATTAACCTATTAAGCCCTAGCCATATTATGCATAGGTATATCAACGACAGATTCACTATGGCATGTTGTAAACAGAGCCCATTGCCCATTGTCGGTTGAAAGGTGTAACTACTGAATATGTATGTCAATATACAATAATGGAAATTAATTAAAATACTTGTTGACCGATTGGAAAAATATTCCAGAATCCGGGTCCCTGGCTTGCTGTCAGCACATGATTTCACCCAACTCGGTCCTGACCTTTGCAAGATTAGTTGAGGACAGAAAGACGCCTGGTGGAGATAATAAAACACAAGTTGTGTCACTTTTTAACTACATTTTTATTCACCTTCTGTGTTGTTATTAACGCATTCTTGTGTCACCTTCCCCCACTCTCAGCGCCCGTCTGGGATCGCTTTCGGAGCAGACGCTCCTTGGCTACAACGGTGGTCAATGATTTTCGCCATCAGCGGTGACTGGTCAGTTCAGGACCATTCACAACCGGACGGGGTCACTCGTCCGATCGGTCTGTCAAATGACGCTCGCCGGATGTTTGGTCTTGTAACTCGAGAATGGAATCACGCAATAGGTTGAGTGGGGTGATGATTGAAGAGTGTACTGAGTGTAGCAGGAATCATAAGCGGTGGTTACACAGACAATATTTCCTCAAAAAGATAAAAATCCTTCAGATTGGACATTTCAAAGTGTTTACATGGACGCTGAATAAGCTGTACCGTGTTCTGATGGCCCAAAGTATGTAATCAGAATATTACTTGCACTTACTGTACCACCTATTCTGCTGCTTACTAAGAATGAAGCACAGACACTGAAACACTGTGAGCAGAACATGTGTTGATAGTTCTGTGCATCATTTCAACATTTGAATAACTTGTTGTTTCAAACCTTTCAACCTGCTCATCCACGCCCGTAATGTAAAGCTATGTGAGTCAGGTATCAGCAGCTTTCAACCTGGCTCATCCCCAGATGTAATGTAAAGCCACACCAGCCAGGGACCAGCAACTTAAAAAAAAAAAAAAAAAAAATAAAATGTACGGCTTCATTTGGATAACGTGAAGTTGGATTGATGATCCTTTTAGCTAACGCTAAGCTTCCAGTAAAGACAGCCATTGAAAAGTTTTGTCTTGGAATTTCTCTCTGAAACTCATCAAAAAGGTTTGATCTTCCCCCCACATGGAACAAACATGCACAGAAATGCATTCCAACCAGAGAGAAACGATCAGATCAAGCGTTCACATGACTATTAGGCGCTAATATTTTCCTATTGAACAGATTATCAAAGGTTTACACCACCCCTCTCAACCTGAGTGCCAGTCTCTTTTGACTGAGGTGGTTACATGAGGTATTTTTATTCTGATATGGTTATTATTCCTATTATTAGTGGAACATCATGGTCCCTGTAAACGCAGCTACAGACCCTTTTAAGCCCGAGCGGTCCGGTACTGGTACGAGATTGATATCAGAGTCAGGGTCAGATATTTTATGTGTGGACGAATCCACATTGGAATACAGGTACAGAGCAACACTGTGTGTCTACAACTAATCCAATACAGGAGCAGAGTAGAAACAGTACAGAAATAAAAAACACAGACAGTATAAGAGGACAAATGCTAAGGTTGATCAACATCCCCTAAAGTGCATATCATAGTAAAGTGCATAATGCATAGAGGGAGGCACAATTTGCAGTAAAAGTGCATATAATCAAAGTGCGTGATGCACAGACACACAGAAACAGCACTTCCACAACCTGACCAATAACACACCAAATAAAAAAATAGGATAATATACAAATCTAGCCTTTGGAGTTATTCAGGCTGCGCACAGAACTGGCGAAGAAATTCTTAGTAAACCGAGAGGTAGAGCATGTGATAGAGCACTAGTGTCTGCCCGACGGGAGGGGGACAAAGAGGCCTGCGGCTGGGTGACCAGAGGGGTCGTTGATAATGCCAGAGGTACGGGAAAGCAGCCTGGCACCATAGATCTCTTCTAGAGCTGGCAGGCTAACCCTGATTGTCTAAACACATTTATTAATTCATTTCCATCATTGTCCATTGAAATAAGCCACCATAGGGACTTATGGGAGGTGTCAATGACCTTAAAGTTGTAAAGGTTCATTCCAAGCATAGTATTCCACTTAAGACCCGCCTAACCTTTAGGCTGCTAGATAATAAATGGGTGGCTTTTGCCTGGTTGTGAGAGAGTTGATAGATATGTGCTCTGCTGAGAGTGTATATGTTTCATATAGTGAAGGCTGTGCAAATCAATCAACAGAAGTTGCCCAATTTGAAAAAGTCAATTTGAACATGAAAATTATATTTCTACATAAAATAAAATATGTATTTCTAAAAGCTGAAGCCACGCAACACTTACAAGTGCATCTCACTAAATTAGAATATCGAGGAAAAGTTAATTTATTTCATTATTTCAATTCAAAAAGTGAAAATAATATATTATATAGATTCATTACACACAGAGTGAAATATTCCAAGCCTGTATTTCTTTAACCTATTTAGCCCAAGCAGTCCATCAGTGGACCGCAAATGACATCACGTCATAAATCAATCTCTCCAGACTGTATGATATTAACATTCCCCCCCCCCCAAATGTATCCAAGAGTAAAGACCCTAACCATGCAACAGCAGTCATAGCGTATATTTTCAGCAATATGTTTGTTTACCAATAGCTTAAAGTGTTAATAATTTAGCGAATATCCACCATTTTGAATTAGAGGTGCATCGCCAGTTGTATTCATATGAGGAGAGGGCATCCAGAGCTCTCAATGAGCGTTGACATTTAGAAAAACTACATTTCCCAGCCGATTCCAGCTTTCTGCAAGCAAATGACTTCTGTATGAATTTCTTTTATTTATCTTATTTCTCTGGATTCTCTATCACAAAACTGAACATTATTGGCATAGATTGGATCGCAGTTAGTGTGTCTACCTTCTGTGAACATTTAGCAACCATCTGTGTTGAAAATACAATCAAAAATGGTGGAGCCATATCCATTCTAAGAATTGAACTGTACATACAGTAGATTTCATTCTTCATTCTCGATGCACGCCTGGTGATACTAAATCCAAATTGAACTCTGCCATTTGAAAGAGGAGATTTGGCCCGATCCATAGATGTGCAAGTTGGCTATAATAAGGTCATTTATAGGCCTGGTAGGCCTATTCTATATTCTATAATAATATTTCAAATTGAATGTGTCTGGATGGCAGAATTCAGTACTGTATCTAAAAAACATTATGTTTAATCATCTTGCCTTTATTCATTTGCTTAGATTTGTACATATGATCTCAAGAAGGTGCTGAACGAGCTCAGTGAACTTATATTCTCCTTTGTTTCATCACAATTTACTGTACACAATATTTCTGACACTGGGAATACATTCCATGAGATCCATAGATGTCCCTAGATACCAATAACATGCAAATTGCCCTTGTAGAAGTGGAGCAATCTACCATTTACATAGGTATGTATTTTTAGGCTGATTTTCAGAAAATAGGGCTAGGGCTTAACAGGTTAAAGGTTGATGATTATGGCTTACAGTTACAGCCAATGAAAACCCTAAATTAGGTATCTGAGAAAATATATAGAATATTACATAAGACCAGGGCCCTCATTTATCAATAATGCGTAGAAAGTGTTCTATTTTTGTTCCTACGCACAGAATTTAGAATGTCTCTACGCACCACCAGCAACGACATGTATCAGCCAAATGTGCATCGCAACATTGACTGAGTGGAGATCCTTTATTTTTATTTTTTTTTAATCTTTTTCTCTTTATCTCTTTTTTCCTCCGATTTCTCCCATCCCAATGTTAGTCGTTATGCCAATTCCCAATCCCCTTCCTGGTCGCTGCGCACTTACCCCCCACAGTCAGTCTGGGAGAGTGGAGGCTACCACGTGCTTCCTCCGACACACGTCCAGCCAATCAACCGCTTCTTTTCACCTGGCAGCGCGGATTCTCACTGAGAGGGCGTAGCGTGTGGAAGGATCACACTATCCCACTTAGATCCTATCCGCGCTTAGCAGGCGCCCCGACCGAACTGTAGGAGTCGCTGTTTACAACGACCCGGACCCACCCCGCCAGCTTTTCCCACCCTCTAATACTGCCAATTGTATTAGTGTTAACGGCCAGCCAAGCTGGTGACAACCCCGGAGCTGTGAGCTGGATCCAGCCGCTCCGGGGTTGGTGA
Source organism: Notolepis coatsorum (assembly GCF_963971535.1). Classification (NCBI taxonomy): domain Eukaryota; kingdom Metazoa; phylum Chordata; class Actinopteri; order Aulopiformes; family Paralepididae; genus Notolepis; species Notolepis coatsorum. The sequence continues at coordinate 40,440,069 of NC_140176.1, read as the reverse complement.
CGAACGCAATCTCTGTTACGCCACCTGACCGCCCCCGAGTGGAGATCCTTTCTATTCACATAACTGAATTTGTGATGGAGCTTTGACAGCTACTGTACATGGGTGGTACAGTAACAGTCTATTGCTCGATCCATCGCCAATATCACGAGGTTGAGGTACTGGAACGCTGGTGCCAGGACAACAGCCTGCTCCTGAACATGATCGGCTGATCGTGGATTTTAGGAGAAGACAGCAGGGGACACACACACCACTGAGGATAAACAGGGCTACCGTGGAGAGGATGAGCAGCTTCAAGTACCTGGGGGTCCACATCTCAGAGGATCTGACATGGACAACACACATAGACTCAGTCGTAAAAAAGGCGAAGCAGCGCCTCTACCACCTGAGACAGTTAAGGAAGTTCAGAGTATCTGGGAAGATACTCCAGTCCTTCTACTCCGGAGCTATAGAGAGCATCTTGACTGGAAACATAACTGCCTGGTATGGAAACAGCACGGCACAGGACAAGAAGGCCCTACAGAGAGTGGTACGCTCAGCCGAGTGTACCACGGGTATTGCACTACCACCCCTGCAGGTCTTATATAACAAGAGGTGCAAATCCAGAGCCTGCAGAATAATGAAAGACCCTCACCACCCCAACAACAGCCTGTTCAAGCTGCTGCGGTCAGGCAAACGCCTGCGAACACCAGCAACTAGGACAGAGAGACTTCGGCTCAGCTTCTTCCCCCAGGCCATCAGAGCCTTGAACACTGAACTATCCACACACAAGCACACATGAGCACACACACAATACACACATTGTACACGCTCACACACTAGCAGCCACTTTAACATAAGCACACACACACTCATGCTGCACACGCTCACACTTATGGTCACTTTACAAAAGGAAAGGTCACTTTAAGAATAGTATAGTAGGGGAGCTCCAGTAGCTCACCACGTACCGCGAGTGCTATTTCAGCGCCGTGGACAACCGCGCTCGCGCGGATCTGGGGCTGAGCGCGTTCGAATCCCGGACGGCAGCCGTGCCTTTCCCAGAGTGTCTACCCCCCCATCTGAACCCTTTCAGCCTGCTTCTGTCGGTCGAACTTGACCAAGTATGAATGAGAAGAAAAAGCGATAAACGCTAAAAGAACCAGGTGACTGGTCAAAGTTAAAAAAAAAAAAAATAGTATAGTATAACCTGAGATTGTATAATATAGCATTGTATAGCAGTGTACATAAAGACCCAGTGCCTCATCCGTAGCTAACAGTGTATTGCACTATCACAGGACCTAGCATGTCCTACCATGCTCTGTAAAAACTCATGTACATATACCGATATGCCCTACTTTGATTACTTGTATTATTGCACAATGTCGTTCTTATTGCACAATGTCGTTCTATTGGATTCTTATTATATTATTATTATTGTACTATGCACAATCGTTGCGGGCAAGACCCCCCGCATTTCATTGTATACTTGTATGCCGTGACAAATAAAACTCTTGACTTGACTGACTTGACTTGTATTATGTGCATACTCAGCCCAGGCCAACCTCCTACTCCACGTCGCCGGACACTCGGCAACGTAACATCTCAGGACACCCTCCAGATTCTGGTTGACGCGCTCTGTCTGCCCGTTCGACTGCGGATGGAACCCAGACGACGGTGCTGAGGCTGGAGGCAAATGACTTCCAGAACCTAGGGGCAAACTGAGGGCCCCGGTCAGACACAATATCCACTGGCAACCCGTGGACCCGAAAGATGTGCTGCACCACCAGGTCAGTAGTCTCTCGAGCCGAGGGAAGTTTGGGAAGGGGAATGAAGTGAGCCACCTTGGAGAAGCGGTCCACTACCACCAAAATGGTAGTGAACCCATCTGACGGGGGAAGGCCAGAAATAAAATCCAGGGATATGTGCGACCAGGGATGTTTGGGAATAGGAAGCGGCCGGAGGAGACCCGCCGGTGCACGGCGAGAGGTCTTACTACGCGTGCACACCGGACAGGCCGCCACAAAGGAACGTGTATCCCCCTCCTCTGTAGGCCACCTGAACCTCCTACGGATAAACTCCAGGGTCCTGGCGGCCCCAGGGTGGCCGGTGAGTGAGGTATGTGCCCACTGCAGCAGTCGCGAGCATGCAGCCTTGGGCACATACCTCCGCCCCGGAGGACCCCCACCGGGATCGGGCTCCCGTGCCAGAGCCAATCTTACCACCCTATCTATGCCCCATGACATGGGAGCCAAAATAAGGGCCTGTGGAATAATAGGGTGGGGCTTCTCCTCCCGGTCCAGAGAATCAAACTGACGAGACAGAGCGTCAAGGCGTTTAGCCCCCTGGATGTAAGCCAAGTTCTTATGATCAGTCCAAACAATGAAAGGGTGTGCCGCACCCTCCAACCAATGTCTCCATTCCTCCAGTGCCAATTTGATTGCCAACAACTCCCGATTACCCACGTCGTAGTTACGCTCGGCCGGAGACAGCCGGCGGGGGGAAAAAGCGCAAGGATGCACTTTCCCGTCCTTTAAGCATCTCTGAGAGATCACCCCCCCACCGCGATGTCAGAGGCACCCACCTCCACTATAAACGGAGCCTCTGAATCGTGGCGGATCAGTACAGGGGCGGACATAAACCGACGTTTAAGGTCGCAGAAGGCTGACTCTGCCTGAGGTGACCATTCAAAGCCAGGGAGAGAGGCCTTAGTGAGAGCTGTCAGAGGAGTGACTAAGGCGCTGAAATTGCGAATAAAACGCCTGTAAAAATGTGCAAAGCCCAAAAACCCTTGTAATTCCTTGAGCGACGAACGCCGTGGCCAGTCCAAGACTGCACTCACCTTGGCTGGATCCATGCGAAGATCACCCTTTGTCAACACAAACCCCAGGAAGGAAACGGTGTCAGTGTGAAACACACTTCTCTGCCTTAACAAATAGGTGATGCTTGAGGAGACGCTGTAGCACCTCACGAACATGCAGTTGGTGCTGCACCATATTGCGAGAAAAAATTTGGATGTCATCTAAGTACACAAACACTGACCCCTCAATTAAATCCCGCAGCACGTCGTTAACCAGGGCTTGGAAAACTGCCAGAGCATTAGCTAAACCAAAGGTCATGACTAAATACTCATAATGCCCGTTGGGCGTGTTAAACGCAGTTTTCCACTTGTCCCACTCCCTAATCCTGACCAGATTGTATGCATTACGTAAATCAAGTTTAGAGAAGACCTGTGCCCCCCCCTGTAAGCACTCAAAGGCGGTGTCCATGAGAGGTAGAGGGTAGCGGTTTTTGATGGAAACGTTGTTTAATCCCCTATAATCAATGCAAGGATGCTGGCTACCATCCTTTTTATCTAAAAAAATAAAAACAGCGCCTGCAGGGGAGGTAGACGGACGTATGTGCCCTGCAGCCAGTGCTTCCTGAATATAGGTGTTCATAGACAGCGTCTCAGGGCGAGAGAGAGAAAACATGCGACCGCGGCGTGGAGTGGTACCAGGTAGAAGGTCTATGGTACAGTCGTAGGGTCTATGGAGCGGCAGTGCTTTGGCACGCGTCTTACTAAAGACCTCTGCCAGATCCCAGTACATTTCGGGGACCCTTGTCAAATCGGAATTAGGAAGTACTGTAGACTCAGCAACGCCAACGGCCATCCTGGAGAAAGACAAGGGAGGAGAAGAAAACAGAGTGGGTGAACCATCAGTGGATACCGGCTCAACACCCCTATCCAATGAAAGTTCACCCGTCGACCAGTTAATGCGAGGGTTGTTAGCTGCCAGCCAGGGGTGGCCCAAAACAATGGGTGAATGGGGAGAAATAACAAAAAAATAAATACAACCCCCGGCCGCCTGAATACTTTTGACAACAAATGTTTGTTTCCGCGTCTCTGATTGGCCAGGTCATTTCTGGTCATGTACGCTCAATCGTGGGACCGCAAGTGTCTACACAGCGGGCTAGCGCCGCAGCTAACAGCTGACTGGCTAACACAGTAGTCCACAACTAGCACGCCAGCTAAGCAGCTATCACCTGAACTGTATACAATGACATAACAAGCCACACTTCAGACAGGCCGCTTGTCCAAGTCCCTCCCCTAAGAGGAAAAAGAAAAAGAACGTCAGAACACAGTTTTCAACGGTGATCCAGACATCAGCGGGGCCAGCACAGTTCCCATTCGTGCTGCAGCCGGCTTTGAGCATGGAACTCCCGATAAAGAAGATCCTATGCCCACATTTCCTCGTTAGGGTATACTTTCATTTGTATATGAAAGATGGGGCCTGCACGGGACAGAGAAGCATCCGCTCGAGAATCCTGGGATCACCAGGACTAGATTAACCATCATGGGCGTCAGACCAAGATCCTCCGACCGCCGTTTAAGCCGAGCAGAGGACCCTAGCCTGGAGTCAGCGTTTCGTAAATTGTTATCTTTGACAGTGAATAACACCATGATAATAATGACCAAACTTAAAAAACTGCCACTGACCTCGTTCAGTACCCTTTGAGATCATGTGTACAAAAAATCTAAGGGAATTAATAAAGGGAAGATGATAAAACCGAAGGTTCTGTAGATACAGTACTGAATTCTCCCATCCGGACCAATGCAATTTGAAATATTATTATAGAATATAGAATAGATGCTTATACATTACCTTATTATAGCCAATTCGCACATTTATATATATATACATATATTATCTTTCAAATGCCCGAGTTCAATTTGGATTTAGTATAACCAGGCGTGCATAAGAACAGATAATGATATCTACTGTAATGTACTGTACTTTTTTATTTTCACCACAGTGCAACCATTTTGAAACAAATTTCAGATCTAATTGTTGCTACATGCTAACAATAGGGAGGAGAAACTAACTGCGTTTCAATATTTGTCAAAAAAGTTACCTTTTGTGGCTTATTATCCCGAATAATAACAGTTATTGATATTATTCATTCAGAACGCTGAACTTTGAACCCCCACTGAACCTGCCAGGAAGTGAAGTTTGAAAAAATTCCAATGCTGATCGGCAGCTATGCATCCCCTCCACAAACTACAATTCCCATGGTTCAAATTTTCAAAATGGTCGCTGGTAGACTTCAGTAAATCGAAAACTTAAAACGATATAATGACACTTTTAACCTATTGCTAAACTAACGTATTGATGATAATATACATTCTACATGCTTTTGTGACATGTTAGTGATGTTAATACTTGAAAACGTTTGATTTTAAAATCGCTAACTTTTTTGCATCACTCTGAAAAATATGGATATATGATCATAATGTCATTTAAACCCGGTAGCGACCCCGTCGGGCACATCTTCCATCTATTAATTTGCTTAGATTTTTCAGGTCTGGTCAATTTGAGCATTGTGTTATTCACAGTCAAAGATAAAAGAAAATGTATTGATATTCTCATTTGGTTCATTACAATTGACTCAAAATAAAATCTTCATTCAATCAATCACCGCGCAGATTGATTGATTGAATGAAAATGTTATTAACAGATTGCAGAATGGGTACAATACAGTACGGCTCAATACACACAATTGTTAAGGGGATGCAGACCAGAGAAAGACTTTCGTCTTGTTTACATCAGGGTCCCCCATTTTCAATTCATAATGAATTGTAAGTAAGGGTGCAACTTGCACCGTGCAATCCATTCTTTGTGGATCTAGCCCACAGTATTTCTGACACTGAATACATTCCCTGAGATTCATAGATGTCCCTAGAATCAGATACCAAGAACATGCAAATGGACCATATATAAAAAAAAAAGTCTGTAAATGTGTATTCTACATTCTTATGGAATGAATGATAAACATTTTAGATTTATTTTTTGTAATTAATTTTGAGTTAATTTTCATAACGCGATAATTTGCTGTGTAATTAATTAATCTAATTAACGCGATAAACTGACAGCCCTAATATATATATTACAGAAATGTCGGCCTACTGAAAAGTATGCACTCAATACTTGGCTGGGGCTCCTTTTGCATGAATCAATGTGGCGTGGCATGGAGGCAACCAATATATGTCCTCAATATTCTATTTTATTGAGATGCACCTGTAATAATGAAAATAAGTCCATTATTGTAATGGAATGTACATGTTTTGAGGGCCCAACACTGACCATGTTACAGTATTTTACTGTACAGCCCTGTTACCGACCGCAAACGTAATCTCTAATCCTGCTGTTTACAGCGGTGACTCCTAAGGGATGTATATAATGTTCGGTCCCCTATAACGATGTCACTGTACATCACGGTTTATCCCTCATTACCAAACTCATCAGCCGAGCACCGGGGGCCCAATTCCACGTCCCTCGTATTCCGCTGACTTTCTAAGCTCCGATTCCAAATGATAAGCAAGAACAAGCGCCACCCACCTGTGACAGTGCCCGCCCCTGAGAGTGGCCGGGCAGTGCCTGGCCACTCTCAGGGCCCAACTACTATTGCTCATGTTTACTCGTACAAAACAACCCGGCCAAATCTCTCTCTCCAATCAAAGGGGAATCAAATTGAAATGCATCTTCAAATCAAAAGTTATCCCCGGTTACCGTCTATTCCTCCTTTTTTATTTATTTATCCTTTTGAAAGGGTACTCAAAGCCAGATGAATAAGCTTTCACTAATTGCATTGGCCGGATTTTAATTTCATGTCGACTCTCTTCATAGATGTTTTTTTCCCCCTCCTATCTGTGCAATCTGATTGGAAGGGAGACTTAGGTAATATCCCTGAGTGCATCAGGGTCTTCCGCCTACTAATCTTATTTGCCTTCCATTTTTGTGTGTCAGACGTAGATGTTCAGATGCCAAACCCTCACATTCTCGTCCGCCAGCGCTTTGTGATGGTCAGGTTTCGGGCCCCGCCTAGTGTCCGTTCAGTATATTTACGTTTTCAATTAAGGATCACAAACCGGAGTAAAAGAAAGCAATCTTTTAGAAATAACAGCCTCCTTCTGAGGGTGGTTCACTTGCAAGGACACACACAGAAACTAGAGCTTGATTTAAATTGTTTATTTAATAAAAATATTTTTATTTAACCTTTATTTAACCAGGCAGGTCAATTAAGAACACATTCTCATTTGCAATGATGGCCTGGCGAGAGGACAAAAGGACCTCTCGAAGGGTAACAGGGAAGGGGGACAAGACAAATGTATGAAATAGAAAAGAGACAGACATGACAGAGGTAAGGGAAATAATTAAAACACACATCAAACAAACACCAAATAAAATGATGTAATAAATCAAATCAAATTAAATGTATTTGTAAGGCCCGACAACACTTTCATTAGCATTTCATTAGCACTAAAAGTGAATTTTCTTTATTGTATCAGAAACTCAAACTTCAAAAGAGACCAGGCTCATGCATGTGCTATAAGTATAAAGTATAGTATTTTGGTTTGCCAAAAAAGTATGCAGTCCTCAAAAACGAAAAACTAAAATGACCAATTTTGGGGGCGCCTGTTAAGAGGTTAATGTCCCCATGGGCCGTACACGTCTTCTTAAACAAGTCAAGAAGAAACATCACAATAAATCAAGAACAAAACAAAAACACCATGAAGTCCAATTTTTTTTTAATTAATTAAATAAATGAATGCAACACTCCCAGACATACATAATACATGAAGCAGAACAGACACATGTTACATTCATACAGTTAAAAGGCTGGGTGACAGGCTGCAGATGTGTGTAAAGAACCCTGCGATAAGAGCCCTTCACAGTAAGTGAGGGGGATCAATTTGTCCATTTTCAAAGTCTTTTGCATCTCGTTCCAACTGCTGGGAGCAGCAAATTGGAAGGAGGACTGCATTAGGATTAATACGATTAATACGATTGTAAATGAGAGGTACATTATTATGAGATGTCTACTTTTTAGTTCGAGAAAAGCAGGCAACTATCAGCCATTTCTATGAGTGTTTTGGTGAGGATGCTATTGACAAAATTGATTGTGTGTGTGTGTAGATGTAATGGTGGACTGATCAGACGTGGGGAGAGGTGTGTCTGTGTGTGTGTGTGTTTATGTGTGTGTGTGTGTGTGTGTGTGTGTGTGTGTGTGTGTGTGTGTGTTTGTGGGTTGTACAGAACAGTATTGACTGTGTGGGTGTTCAGGAGCAACATCGGTATTGACTGTTGCATAACCCACACAAAAGGCACAATGTTCCTTTGGCTGAGGGAAGTTGTGTATGTAAAGGAAATAAAAAGTCTTCTTTTATAGTTTGTTTGGCGTATTGTCGTGAAAAAAAAACAGATTGAAAATAGGGATACTTACCTTGAAGATAACAACTTGAGTAGTCGGAGATGTGACCGCTATTCAAATCGATTCAAAACGAAAGCAGCAAAAGCGTCTGGGGCTGAGGGGGCCTCTAGGTTCAAGTTTACAGCTTCCAACTCCGGCAAGCATGCATGAATTATGAAAGCCTGATGTCTTTGAAAACGACCTTGTACTTTCACTTTACCCCCTCCCCCTCCCCTCCCCACCCTCGCTCTCTGTAAAGAGCGTGAAAGGAAAGAAACGCAAGTTGTTGTTGTTGTCGGGGTAGAGGAGGTGCACGGTGTCTCGAGAGTCCTTTGCCCATTCACAGATAAACACACCGCAACATCGGTAAACAAGTTTCACTGGGGAGACATATTTGATAGTCATAAAGGATTTCTCCCCCTCCCCCCGTGAATGAGAGGAGATCAAAGACGGCGCGTGCGTCTGAGGTGCCGCCTGTAGCCTTAAGCGGCGAGGCATGAATTTAGAACAAATCGCGTTTCTCTTACAAGGGTATTACTTTAATTTCTATGCTCGGTTGGAAAAACACAGGAGGGGGGGGGGGGGGGGGGGTGAAAAAAGAAAACAGATAAATAACACTTCTTCCATCAGATCGTCCTCTCCGTTGGAAAATATTTGCAGTATTCGGAGTTCAAGTTGTCACAACCTGACCCTTCAGTTCCTTTCTGAAATCAGTTTTGTTTCGAAATGAAAAAGCAATTTTCCTTGGGTTTATAATCCTCGGTAATAGTCAACCATCACGTTTTAATCTTTAGATGCATTTTAAATCCAAGCCGTAATGTCTTAACTCTCTGGCAAGGTCAAATATCTTAGCAAATAAGGCTTAAGCTTTGTTTTATATGAAAGAATTACATGATTAATACTGAAGAATTAATCACGTACTCTTTCAGATCTCCCAGATTGTGCTAAAGGATTACGCTGCCCTACTTTTTCACATGGCATAAATTGACATCATGGCGGTTTGTTTAGCAAAGTACGGCTAAATAGATTCTTTTTAACTCTCTGGTTGCAGAGAGAGCCTTGATTGCTCCGGGCATGAGGTGAAGCACATCAGTGGCTCTGCATTTGTATCTACTGAAGATTATTTACACAGTGCTCACTATTCACTTACAATGAGAGCCATATGAAGATTAATATCCATAGTTTCATGGTGAAGTTGTTAAGCCCAGAGTTATGGAGAGTCCAGAATGTAAATAAATGTCATCGTGGTTGAATTGGCTAAATTAATCTTCAGCTCTTCAGACCATTTGATTTGGTTTTCTTATCTTCTCCCTGACCGTCACATATCACACTTTCCATACACTCTTCAATAAGTAATTTTGAACGAGGTATAGGCTACATTTAATCATCTGCCTTGGATCTGTTGTAATAATCTACGTAATCATATAAATTGGATTGCTTATTGTAGTCACTAGTAGTTTCCTAGAAAGATTAAAGCCAAAGTCCAGCCTTAAACAGAATTCACAATATTAATATGACTTGGACAAATCACTGATGAATAGAAAAAAGAATGTGATGCATACAGTACACCACTTGCGTTGGCCTTTAGTATTGCAAGGAAATGACCTATCTCAAACCCCACCCTCTTCTTCTTCTTCTGTTGTCCCCTCGGCTATCAGACTTTTAAACACAGACAGTAGTCATTTTAAGTAGCCTTTTACACTTAGTTGTCTGTTTTTACTTTTACTTTTACTGGATTGTGTATTACATGGAATGTTGTTTTTGCCGTGCTGTCATTGAGATGTTTTCTTTTGCTGTTTGTTGTTTTTGTTACTTGTTACGTGTGAAGCTACAAATATGTATTGCCCCACGCGGGATCAATAAAGTTGTCTGAATCTGAATCTGAATCTGGACGAGGCAGGTGTTGATTTTCAAACAAAAGGATACTCTTTTATTTAGAGTCGGCAAAAGGAAACACGCAGACAAAGGCGTATAAACAAAAGGGGAGATACACTGTCTCCAAAACACATCGGAGCAAATAATTACAACTTCAAAAACACGGTAAATGGGAAAAGCAAACGGGAGAAAACGATGTCTCCAAAACACGTAACGAAAAGAAACACGTTGGACGAAAGCGCTACATAAGCACACAATAAAGAGATACACTTGGTAAGGCAACGACACAGCAATCAATATACATGGCAAACTAACTTATTCTCCATGGCAGGAGAGATAAGCTTTACTCACAACGGTGTACGCACAGGAAGGTTCAGTGATCGACTGACGATCCGAATAGTAACCAGGAAGAACGTAAATGTAAATGTAAAGCCAACTTACTATACACACCAGGTACGAATTAATGCAATCAGGACAGACAGACAGGCAATTACCATAAGACAACACTAGGGCTTTTGCTCCCAGAGGAGAGCAAAACCCCAAACGTTACAAACCAGGGGTTGAAACAACAGTCATTGCAGTCGCAGGCGAGTGCTGTCACCACTACTAACTGGAACGCTGGTGCCAGGACAACAGCCTGCTCCTGAACATTGGTAAAACCAAGGAGCTGATCGTGGATTATAGGAGAGGACAGCAGGAGACGCACACACCACTGATGATTCTGGGCCTAGAATGTTTTACTGTCTAGAAAGTTCTTACCTACTAACATTAACTATTTATGTTCCTATGCTAGTTATGAATCTGAACCCGGGGTTACATTCTCCCCTTCTATCCTAATGCACGTCCCTGTGCATATTATCCCAGGACTACATTATCACAATCCTATGGGGTTTTGGGGAGTCAGAGTCACCTAACGAGTCTGTCATTACTGAGCTTAGACTCTGTAATATTGAATATCGTCACTAGTGGGTTTCCTAGTCGGTGATAAGTCAGGGTTTTTGGAGGTTCCCTATGTCTTGTCGACCTTCTTGGCTGTTCATCTATGACCTCTCTTTCGGTTTCTCTTTCCACATCGTTGTGGACATTCCCCGGTCCATCGGGTTCGGTCTCCAGTTCATTCATGTTAGTATTGTTCTCCTCTGAACTCATAACTGGTAAGGTCTTGTCGGGTAGGTTGTCCTCTTCCGGATCCATGTCAGGTAAGGGATTTTCCCGATCCGCTGTATCTGGAGCTCCCTCCGGAATAATGACTCCGTCTGAGGGGTCTTGCTCGACAGTGGACACTGGAAAGAGTCGTGTTTCCACCACTAGACCTCCCTGGTCATAGTGATAAGGGAGATCAAGATAGTCATCATCTGGGTCCTCTCCCTCCGATTCATTCAAGCTTTCTTCTCTTTGGCTCTGTCGAGTTCTTGGTCGCTTAGCTTTGACCTTTACAGGAGGTCCATCTTCCACAGGGGTAGTAGGAAGGAAGCCGCAAGGTAGCAGTAGGTCTCTGTGGAGCGTTCGTAGTGGGCCATCTCTGGTTTCAGGTCGCACTACATAGACTGGGACATGTCCAGTGTGTTTCACTACAATATAGATATCTGCTTCCCACCGGTCTGCTAGCTTGTGCTTTCCTCTGAGGCGGATGTTCTTGACGAGAACCCTGTCCCCTTCCTGCAGGGTAGACTCAACAACTCGTTTGTCGAAGCTGGCTTTGTTGCGATCCGCCGTCTTCTGTGCATTTTCTGTAGCTACTCTGTAACTTGCTTCAAGGTGCGATCTCAAACTGCGGACGTACTGCGAGTGTGAGCCTGGCTTGTAGTTGACAGGTAAGTTGAAGGCTATGTCCACCGGCAATCTTGGCTGTCGCCCGAACATCAGTTCATACGGGGTGAATCCAGTAGTGTCGTTCTTAGTACAGTTGTAGGCGTGTACTAGGGGTTTGACGTAGTCTCGCCAATGGCTCTTCTTCTGATTCTCCAGGGTGCCCAGCATATTAAGCAGGGTCCGGTTGAAGCGTTCTACTGGGTTTCCCCTTGGATGGTACGGGGTAGTTTGTATCTTTTTGATGCCGGCCAGCTCACACAGCTCTCTAATTGTGCGGGATTGGAAATCCGCACCTTGGTCGCTGTGGAGCTTCTCCGGGATACCATAGTGGACAATGAAGTTGTCCCACAGGCATTTAGCGACTGTCCGCGCTTTTTGATTGGCGGTAGGGATCGCTACTGCGTATTTCGTGAAGTGGTCCGTAATGACCAAGATGTCCTTTGTGTTACTGGAGTCTGGTTCCAGGCTGAGAAAGTCCATGCACAGCAACTCTAGTGGTCGTGTGGCCGTGATGTTCACCAACGGGGCAGCTCTCTCTTGTGGAACCTTACGCCATACACATCGGTTGCAGGTCCTGATCTTTGTCTCTACTTCAGCTGACATTTTGGGCCAATAGAATCGCTTCCGGACGAGGTCTAGGGTTCGGTCCACGCCCATGTGGCCCATGTCATCGTGAAGGCTTTTTAAGACCATATGTCTCAGGTCTTCCGGCAGCACCAGTTGATGGTGGGTCTGTGCGCCTTCTTGCCTCTTCCTGTACAGGACCCCGTCCACTACTTCTAACCGATTCCACTCTCTTAGTAGAAGGTAAAGTTCTGGGATTTCCTTTCTGAGTGTCGGTGGAGGAGGTTTCTCCCCTGCCTCCACTAGCTGTAGTACTTGACTGATACAGGTGTCGGCTCTTTGCTTTTCTCTCATTTCGGCAGGAGTTATCAGCGGAACGACGGGTAGGCCACCCAGCTGATCCTCTCCTTGGAAGCTGTCTGGGATTGCACTTGGGTGGAGGGCAAGTGATCCCACCGATGCACGGCTCGATGGTGTCTCTGTAGAGCCGTTGTCGATCACTTCGCGAACTAAGTGTCTGTCGCAGATGGCTATAATGATGTCTTCACTCAGGTTTGTGTGCTCTGGTTCCGGGAGGTGTCTTTTCGCAAACTGTTGTATTCTTTCCATCTCTTTTATCGATTTTGCGTCATCCTCTGGACTGCTGTGTGGTCGCCGGGACAGCCCATCAGCGTCTTGATTCTGGTTCCCAGCTCTGTATTGCAGCTGGAAGTCGAAGGTAGATAGATCGGATAACCATCTGTAGCTTGCGGCATCAAGCTTAGCCGTGGTAAGGACATACGTCAGTGGGTTACTATCAGTGACAGCAAGAAATGGTCGTCCGTAGAGGTAATCCTGGAACTTCTCAGTTACCGACCATTTTAAGGCAAGGAACTCCAATTTATGGGCAGGATATCTGGTTTCACATTTTGACAATCCGCGGCTTGCATACGCGATGACACGCTTCTGTCCTTGCTGCTCCTGGTAAAGGGCGGCGCCGAGACCTAGTGCGCTTGCATCTGTGTGCAATATGTACGGCTTGGCGGGGTCGGCGAAACCGAGAACAGGGGTAGTTGTCAGCTTTTCTATGACAGCGTCGAAAGCTGTCTGGCAAGCTGGGAGGACTAGGGTTCGGTCCACGCCCATGTGGCCCATGTCATCCTGGACGATCTGATCGTTTTCTCTTCAACGCTAGAGGAACACGAGGCGCGACTCATGCGAGTCCTGAGCAAGCTGAAAGAGTATGGGCTAAAACTATCACCCGAAAAGTGCAAATTCTTCCAGACCTCCGTAAGGTATCTAGGCCACATAGTGTCTGAGAAAGGAGTCGAAACGGACCCAGAAAAGACAACCGCACTCACCACCTGGCCAAAGCCAACCAAGCTGAAAGAACTGAGAGCATTTCTAGGATTCTGCGGGTACTATCGTAAATTCGTCAAAGACTATTCCAAGATAGTGAAACCCCTCAACGCACTTACTGCCGGATACCCTCCAATGAAGAAGCATGGAAAAGCTACAGTGACCACCGAGAAGTATTACGACCCTAAAGCTCCCTTCCATGACAGATGGACCCCCGCTTGCCAGACAGCTTTCGACGCTATCATAGAAAAGCTGACAACTACCCCTGTTCTCGGTTTCGCCGACCCCGAAAATCCGTACATATTGCACACAGATGCAAGCGCACTAGGTCTCGGCGCCGCCCTTTACCAGGAGCAGCAAGGAAAGAAGCGTGTCATTGCGTATGCAAGCCGCGGATTGTAAAAATGTGAAACCAGATATCCTGCCCATAAATTGGAGTTCCTTGCCTTAAAATGGTCGGTAACTGAGAAGTTCCAGGATTACCTCTACGGACGACCATTTCTTGCTGTCACTGATAGTAACCCACTGACGTATGTCCTTACCACGGCTAAGCTTGATGCCGCAAGCTACAGATGGTTATCCGATCTATCTACCTTCGACTTCCAGCTGCAATACAGAGCTGGGAACCAGAATCAAGACGCTGATGGGCTGTCCCGGCGACCACACAGCAGACCAGCGGATGACGCAAAATCGATAAAAGAGATGGAAAGAATACAACAGTTTGCGAAAAGACACCTCCCGGAACCAGAGCACACAAACATGAGTGAAGACATCATTATAGCCATCTGCGACAGACACTTAGTTCGCGAAGTGATCGACAACGGCTCTACAGAGACACCATCGAGCCGTGCATCGGTGGGATCACTTGCCCTCCACCCAAGTGCAATCCCAGACAGCTTCCAAGGAGAAGATCAGCTGGGTGGCCTACCCATCGTTCCGCTGATAACTCCTGCCGAAATGAGAGAAAAGCAAAGAGCCGACACCTGTATCAGTCAAGTACTACAGCTAGTGGAGGCAGGGGAGAAACCTCCTCCACCGACACTCAGAAAGGAAATCCCCGAACTTTACCTTCTACTAAGAGAGTGGAATCGGTTAGAAGTATTGGACGGGGTCCTGTACAGGAAGAGGCAAGAAGGCGCACAGACCCACCATCAACTGGTGCTGCCGGAAGACCTGAGACCTATGGTCTTAAAAAGCCTTCACGATGACATGGGCCACATGGGCGTGGACCGAACCCTAGACCTCGTCCGGAAGCGATTCTATTGGCCCAAAATGTCAGCTGAAGTAGAGACAAAGATCAGGACCTGCAACCGATGTGTACGGCGTAAGGTTCCACAAGAGAGAGCTGCCCCGTTGGTGAACATCACGGCCACACGACCACTAGAGTTGCTGTGCATGGACTTTCTCAGCCTGGAACCAGACTCCAGTAACACAAAGGACATCTTGGTCATTACGGACCACTTCACGAAATACGCAGTAGCGATCCCTACCGCCAATCAAAAAGCGCGGACAGTCGCTAAATGCCTGTGGGACAACTTCATTGTCCACTATGGTATCCCGGAGAAGCTCCACAGCGACCAAGGTGCGGATTTCCAATCCCGCACAATTAGAGAGCTGTGTGAGCTGGCCGGCATCAAAAAGATACGAACTACCCCGTACCATCCAAGGGGAAACCCAGTAGAACGCTTCAACAGGACCCTGCTTAATATGCTGGGCACCCTGGAGAATCAGAAGAAGAGCCATTGGCGAGACTACGTCAAACCCCTAGTACACGCCTACAACTGTACTAAGAACGACACTACTGGATTCACCCCGTATGAACTGATGTTCGGGCGACAGCCAAGATTGCCTGTGGACATAGCCTTCAACTTGGAATGGAACTCTCTTCCCAGACATGTTAAGCAGGAGAATAGTAAATGCCGTTTCAAAATCGTGGTAAAACAACATTTTCAACCAAAGAAATTGACATTCCCTAATAGATAGTGTGTACGTAAATTAAAATGTATGTGTCTGATAAAGAGATAGGTATATATGGATGAAAAGGCATGTGTCTGATAGGGATATATTATTAAAATATTGTATAATTTTGTATTTTTATATAGTATTATGAATTTGATTAGGGTTTTTACTGTTGTTTTAATTGTCTGTATGACATGTAAATGTTGTGAGTGTATAAGGGTTTTTATTGTTGTTTTAATGGTCTGTATGTCATGTAAATGTTATGAGTGTATAAGGGTTTTTATTGTTGTTTTAATTGTCTGTATGACATGTAAATGTTGTGAGTGTATACGTCTGTAACTGTATTTTATGTGTTATGGACCCCAGGAAGAATAGCCCCAGCACTGCTGTGGCTAATGGGGATCCAAATAAACTTAAACTTAAACTTAAACTTAAACTTAAACTTAAACTTACCTGTCAACTACAAGCCAGGCTCACACTCGCAGTACGTCCGCAGTTTGAGATCGCACCTTGAAGCAAGTTACAGAGTAGCTACAGAAAATGCACAGAAGACGGCGGACCGCAACAAAGCCAGATTCGACAAACGAGTTGTTGAGTCTACCCTGCAGGAAGGGGACAGGGTTCTCGTCAAGAACGTCCGCCTCAGAGGAAAGCACAAGCTAGCAGACCGGTGGGAAGCAGATATCTATATTGTAGTGAAACACACTGGACATGTCCCAGTCTATGTAGTGCGACCTGAAACCAGAGATGGCCCACTACGAACGCTCCACAGAGCACTTGTGTTAATACCAGTAACAGCTGTTTGCCACGGGCACAGTTCTAGGTCCGAATGCGACAAGGAGTAATATACACAATTAAAAGAATAGTAGACCAGAGGCAGAGTTATAACAATAACCGGTGTTTTAATTAAAAGCGCGCTAGATAAACAGTAATAATACATACGTACGTAAAGTATAACTTATGCTTTGAAGGATCCCTTTTAGATTAGGTCAGTAACCTCTCCTTGCGGGAGGGTTAGGTCGATATCAAGGCCTAGGTCGATTGGATCAACACATTGGGGTTCGTTCAGACGTCTCTGAGGTTATCATCGGTAACTCTATATTAGTTTATCAGGGAATGCAAATACCTTATTAGGTGAATTGGCCCTTTAAACTCTTTAAACCAGGAAGTGATTCGGCGATAATCGATGTGGCATCTAGAATGGTCTATTATGACATCACCACAAACGGTGTAGAAGGTTCTATGTTCTAGAAGGTTCTATTATAACATCATACAATGGTAGCATTTACCCTCTAACTCTTATAGGGGAATATCTGTATCCATATATCCAGTTAAATCAATTCAAATACAACATACAATATCAAAATAACATAAGATGAACGGGATTGCCTCCCTTGGAAGTCCTTGTAGTCTCGTTCAGTTCAATCCTACCGGACTAGTGGTGTAGCAATAGTTGAGCACTAGTTGAGCATCATGGGTATTCACATCAGGCTGGTAGAAATGTTTTTGTAAGATGGGTTCTATGACAATATGAATAATTAACAATAAAAAATAAAAAAAAATAAACAGACCATTTCTAAAATCTTTTCCTCTTGAGGATCTCTGGTTTCCAGTTGACTGGATGGCTTTCCTCCGTCGCTGTGTCGTCCTCCTTGTACACTTTAATGGTCTTGTCGGCCTCTGCGGTGATCAGTCTGCTCTCCGAGTTGTCGAACATGCAGGCGAAGATCCCGGACTCGCTGTCCAGGGACCCGGGCTGCACGGCGGCGTGGATGCGCTGGAAGTTGTAACCCGTTTTCCAGTCCCACATGTGGATGGTTCCGTTGTCGGCTCCAGACACCAAGACGCCGTCGGAGTTGACGGCCAGTGTGTTGATGATGGCGTTGTGTCCAGACAGATTTTGGATGAAGTTCCCATCTGGGAACATCCACTGTTTGATGTTGTCGGCAGAGCCAGAAGCAAAGGTGTATTGTCGAGGGTGCAACACCACAGAGCGGACAGACTTCTTGTGGTTGGTCAGAGTGGCTCTGGTCTTCCCAGCAATCAGATCCCACAGCCTAATGGTTGAGTCGTGGCTGCCTGTGATGATCTGTGGCTCGGCCGCCTGGCACTTCACTGTGGCCACGGTGTTGGTGTGGCCCGACAGGGTGTGTACGTTGGCTTTGGTCCTGATATCCCACACCCTGGCTGTGGCGTCTCGGCTGCAGGTCACCAGCACGTCGATGGTGGGATGCAGGTCTAAACCATACACAGCACTGAGGTGTCCATGGTAGTGCCTGATGACCTTGTTGTACTCCAGGTCCCAGCATTTGACTTGCTTGTCTTCTCCACAGGAGAACAGGTACGGGCTGCGGGTGCTGACAGCCACACCCCGCACTGTGCTGATGTGTCCAGTCAGAGAGAGCTTCAGCTTCCCACTGGCCAGGTCCCAGATCTTGATGGTTCTGTCGGCAGATCCAGTGACAAACCATTGATTTCCTGGTTCCACGGCTATGGACCTCACCCAGCCCAGATGACCACTGATGACCCGAAACAGCTTCCATGGGGGATGCCACTGGGGTTTGGGCATAGTCGGTGCTTTCCTGGCGAGGGCGGTGTTTTTGGTACCACCTCCTTCCATGAGTGACACCGTGTTTGAGTGAGGCAGGGATCTTTCCGCTCCCACAGCATGTCTGTGGATATCACCAACACTGGCTGCTGTGCGACTGGCATCCAGCCTGGCTTGAGAGGGCGGCAGAGTGAGGGCCAGGGCGTTGACTCCTCCCTCACTAGGCAACCTGTGTAGCTTGGAGTCAGCCATCAAGGCGATGCCAGGTCCAGCGGGGTAAGCGTGGGTCCCGGTGATCAGGTACTCTGGGTCGTCTCCTCCTGGCTCTGTGTAGCTATGCGGACCGAGCACACCACCAGCAGGCATGATCTGTGGGGGTCGGTCCTTCGCTCCTTCCTTTAGGACAGGCACGTGCATCACAGCAGCAAAGTCTGATTTCAGCTTCACGGACATCTTCACCTTGTGACTGTGATCATCCAGAGCAATGGGCTTGGCCTGGTCGGATACGAACATGTCGTGGGTCCTCTTGAGAGACCTGAACACCAGCGTGTGGACAGAGTGCTTCTGCACATCCTCACTCATTGTGATAGTAAATATCTGGGCGAAGACCAGCTAACGTTGTAAATAATACTATTAAAGCAAAAATGTTTGCAATTAATTTGGGTGATTTTGCTTCCGCTTGAATGAAATCACTCAGACAACGCGAACTAATTTATGTAGCACTTGTGTTAATACCAGTAACAGCTGTTTGCCACGGGCACAGTTCTAGGTTCGAATGCGACAAGGAGTAATATACACAATTAAAAGAATTGTAGACCAGAGGCAGAGTTATAACAATAACCGGTGTTTTAATTAAAAGCGCGCTAGCTAAACAGTAATAATACATACGTACGTAAAGTACAACTTATGCTTTGAAGTATCCCTTTTAGATTAGGTCAGTAACCTCTCCTTGCGGGAGGGTTAGGTCGATATCAAGGCCTAGGTCGATTGGATCAACACATTGGGGTTCGTTCAGACGTCTCTGAGGTTATCATCGGTAACTCTATATTAGTTTATCAGGGAATGCAAATACCTTATTAGGTGAATTGGCCCTTTAAACTCTTTAAACCAGGAAGTGATTCGGCGATAATCGATGTGTCATCTAGAATGGTCTATTATGACATCACCACAAACGGTGTAGAAGGTTCTATGTTCTAGAATGTTCTATTATAACATCATACAATGGTAGCATTTACCCTCTAACTCTTATAGGGGAATATCTGTATCCATATATCCAGTTAAATCAATTCAAATACAACATACAATATCAAAATAACATAAGATGAACGGGATTGCCTCCCTTGGAAGTCCTTGTAGTCTCGTTCAGTTCAATCCTACCGGACTAGTGGTGTAGCAATAGTTGAGCACTTGTTGAGCATCATGGGTATTCACATCAGGCTGGCATTAGTCTTATCAAATGCTCCGGGGTTGGCTCGCCATCGGGTATCTATCCAGCTGAGCCCGCTTGGTGATGGGTGGTCTGGACTGCTCCGGGATGCTGGTGGAGACTTGCGGCTTCCAGTCGGTTGGTTAGTCCGGTCCGTCTGGGTGATGGTTGCTGGTCCGGTGGTCGAGGAGAAAGAGAGCTGGCTCCTTGAGAGCTCGCTGTATATATTGGAAACCAAGATGTTCCGGAACGTTCTATATGACATCATAGGATGACATCACAAAGGTTCCAGAACCTTCTATCATGACATCATACGCTATATACAGGAAGTGGGACCTCATGGTAAAACAGGAAGTGGTAGCTCAGAGATAAACAGGAACTATTTATGTAATTGATAATTATGAATCTGAACCCGGGGTTACACAAGGGTGGGGGCTGGTGAAGAGTAGGAGACAGGGAAAAGTTCTCGCAAGGGTGGGGGCTGATGAGGAGAGGAGACAGGGAAAAGGGGTCCAGGGACAGGGGAATCCTCACAGGGTGTCTGCGTAATAACATTAAAATGATAGCACAGCCAAAGAGCACACCTTCCAAACAGAATACAACACAGTCAAATACATTTTTTGTTGTATGGCTTTCTTGGAGTGGTATCATTTGGTGAGTGAATATTGAATATAAATTTGAATAGGTGAATATAATATATACTGTATATTATACAGTATATATATATATATATATATATATATATATATATATATATATATATATATATATATAATATTCAAAACAAATACTGTTCTGTAGTCACCCCACATGTGTTACCTTTCTTTTTATACCAAGAGTATGTAGTATATGGCCCTTGTGGTTGATGAGTTATTACATAATGTATTGTGGGCATGTCATGTTGAGCAGGAAACCTGAAAAACCGGCATGGACCTTAACTTTCAGTACCCAGCAGGGGGCGCACATTTAGTGCTTGAATGCCCACCATCCACTTCAATGTTAACGTTAATATCGCCTAATCTATGTTTTAAATTATGGCTATGTGTCTAATCTGCCCGTCGCTTATCAATGACTCATTTTCCAGTCAACATTGTCGAAGCGGATTGTTTTTTTATCGGTTCATTTCCGTTTTATAGCATTTTGAAAAGCCCTCGTTTTCAATGGGAAAAAAAAGATTCTGTGATAAACGCCCTGGAACTGGAATATTCTAGAACGTTGTAATTTTTCGGCCTATTTATGAATCGTTTTCAAATAAACGCTAGATTATCGATAGTATTATGTGTACGTATGCACGCTGGTGCCGCAAGCTGAAATCGATTCTCTTAGTTCCTGATCGCTCGCACAGTCAAACAGCCATATCACACATAGGGGAAAAGCTTATATCTCCGTGAAAACAGGTCTGATTATCCTAAGACTGGTAAAATAGATTCCTTACCTGAGAACAGATGGTATCCAAAAAGATTATTCCAATTCCTGATCGCCATTCCAAAAATCTATCCTTTTATTGATCCAATGCTATGTACTGTAAAGACATATTACACGCTGTTCTGAGGGTCCACAAGGAGTTTTTTTTTCTCATCCATTTTCATTGAGTCCATTCCAAAAGGGTGCATTACCATCTGGGAGACGATAGGGGGCGCTTTTTTCACATCTGAGCGCCTGGTGGGGCTGGTTTACCAACGGTAGACTCGGTTGATGAAATATGAATTCAGATTGCTAATAAAAAAATTTAAAAATATTTCTCGTTGTGGGCACTCAATTAATTAATTAGTTAATGGGCTGATAACACGAGATATGTCATGATGGGCATTCAAAGTGTTAAGAGGTTAACAGACAAGTCTCCCTGGAGAATCAGAAGAGCCATTGGCGAGACTACGTCAAACCCCTAGTACACGCCTACAACTGTACTAAGAACGACACTACTGGATTCACCCCGTATGAACTGATGTTCGGGCGACAGCCAAGATTGCCTGTGGACATAGCCTTCAACTTACCTGTCAACTACAAGCCAGGCTCACACTCGCAGTACGTCCGCAGTTTGAGATCGCACCTTGAAGCAAGTTACAGAGTAGCTACAGAAAATGCACAGAAGACGGCGGACCGCAACAAAGCCAGATTCGACAAACGAGTTGTTGAGTCTACCCTGCAGGAAGGGGACAGGGTTCTCGTCAAGAACGTCCGCCTCAGAGGAAAGCACAAGCTAGCAGACCGGTGGGAAGCAGATATCTATATTGTAGTGAAACACACTGGACATGTCCCAGTCTATGTAGTGCGACCTGAAACCAGAGATGGCCCACTACGAACGCTCCACAGAGCACTTGTGTTAATACCAGTAACAGCTGTTTGCCACGGGCACAGTTCTAGGTCCGAATGCGACAAGGAGTAATATACACAATTAAAAGAATAGTAGACCAGAGGCAGAGTTATAACAATAACCGGTGTTTTAATTAAAAGCGCGCTAGATAAACAGTAGTAATACATACGTACGTAAAGTATAACTTATGCTTTGAAGGATCCCTTTTAGATTAGGTCAGTAACCTCTCCTTGCGGGAGGGTTAGGTCGATATCAAGGCCTAGGTCGATTGGATCAACACATTGGGGTTCGTTCAGACGTCTCTGAGGTTATCATCGGTAACTCTATATTAGTTTATCAGGGAATGCAAATACCTTATTAGGTGAATTGGCCCTTTAAACTCTTTAAACCAGGAAGTGATTCGGCGATAATCGATGTGGCATCTAGAATGGTCTATTATGACATCACCACAAACGGTGTAGAAGGTTCTATGTTCTAGAAGGTTCTATTATAACATCATACAATGGTAGCATTTACCCTCTAACTCTTATAGGGGAATATCTGTATCCATATATCCAGTTAAATCAATTCAAATACAACATACAATATCAAAATAACATAAGATGAACGGGATTGCCTCCCTTGGAAGTCCTTGTAGTCTCGTTCAGTTCAATCCTACCGGACTAGTGGTGTAGCAATAGTTGAGCACTAGTTGAGCATCATGGGTATTCACATCAGGCTGGTAGAAATGTTTTTGTAAGATGGGTTCTATGACAATATGAATAATTAACAATAAAAAATAAAAAAAAATAAACAGAACATTTCTAAAATCTTTTCCTCTTGAGGATCTCTGGTTTCCAGTTGACTGGATGGCTTTCCTCCGTCGCTGTGTCGTCCTCCTTGTACACTTTAATGGTCTTGTCGGCCTCTGCGGTGATCAGTCTGCTCTCCGAGTTGTCGAACATGCAGGCGAAGATCCCGGACTCGCTGTCCAGGGACCCGGGCTGCACGGCGGCGTGGATGCGCTGGAAGTTGTAACCCGTTCTCCAGTCCCACATGTGGATGGTTCCGTTGTCGGCTCCAGACACCAAGACGCCGTCGGAGTTGACGGCCAGTGTGTTGATGATGGCGTTGTGTCCAGACAGATTTTGGATGAAGTTCCCATCTGGGAACATCCACTGTTTGATGTTGTCGGCAGAGCCAGAAGCAAAGGTGTATTGTCGAGGGTGCAACACCACAGAGCGGACAGACTTCTTGTGGTTGGTCAGAGTGGCTCTGGTCTTCCCAGCAATCAGATCCCACAGCCTAATGGTTGAGTCGTGGCTGCCTGTGATGATCTGTGGCTCGGCCGCCTGGCACTTCACTGTGGCCACGGTGTTGGTGTGGCCCGACAGGGTGTGTACGTTGGCTTTGGTCCTGATATCCCACACCCTGGCTGTGGCGTCTCGGCTGCAGGTCACCAGCACGTCGATGGTGGGATGCAGGTCTAAACCATACACAGCACTGAGGTGTCCATGGTAGTGCCTGATGACCTTGTTGTACTCCAGGTCCCAGCATTTGACTTGCTTGTCTTCTCCACAGGAGAACAGGTACGGGCTGCGGGTGCTGACAGCCACACCCCGCACTGTGCTGATGTGTCCAGTCAGAGAGAGCTTCAGCTTCCCACTGGCCAGGTCCCAGATCTTGATGGTTCTGTCGGCAGATCCAGTGACAAACCATTGATTTCCTGGTTCCACGGCTATGGACCTCACCCAGCCCAGATGACCACTGATGACCCGAAACAGCTTCCATGGGGGATGCCACTGGGGTTTGGGCATAGTCGGTGCTTTCCTGGCGAGGGCGGTGTTTTTGGTACCACCTCCTTCCATGAGTGACACCGTGTTTGAGTGAGGCAGGGATCTTTCCGCTCCCACAGCATGTCTGTGGATATCACCAACACTGGCTGCTGTGCGACTGGCATCCAGCCTGGCTTGAGAGGGCGGCAGAGTGAGGGCCAGGGCGTTGACTCCTCCCTCACTAGGCAACCTGTGTAGCTTGGAGTCAGCCGTCAAGGCGATCCCAGGTCCAGCGGGGTAAGCGTGGGTCCCGGTGATCAGGTACTCTGGGTCGTCTCCTCCTGGCTCCGTGTAGTTATGCGGACCGAGCACACCACCAGCAGGCATGATCTGTGGGGGTCGGTCCTTCGCTCCTTCCTTTAGGACAGGCATGTGCATCACAGCAGCAAAGTCTGATTTCAGCTTCACGGACATCTTCACCTTGTGACTGTGATCATCCAGAGCGATGGGCTTGGCCTGGTCGGATACGAACATGTCGTGGGTCCTCTTGAGAGACCTGAACACCAGCGTGTGGACAGAGTGCTTCTGCACATCCTCACTCATTGTGATAGTAAATATCTGGGCGAAGACCAGCTAACGTTGTAAATAATACTATTAAAGCAGAAATGTTTGCAATTAATTTGGGTGATTTTGCTTCCGCTTGAATGAAATCACTCTGACAACGCGAACTAATTTATGTAGCACTTGTGTTAATACCAGTAACAGCTGTTTGCCACGGGCACAGTTCTAGGTTCGAATGCGACAAGGAGTAATATACACAATTAAAAGAATTGTAGACCAGAGGCAGAGTTATAACAATAACCGGTGTTTTAATTAAAAGCGCGCTAGCTAAACAGTAATAATACATACGTATGTAAAGTACAACTTATGCTTTGAAGTATCCCTTTTAGATTAGGTCAGTAACCTCTCCTTGCGGGAGGGTTAGGTCGATATCAAGGCCTAGGTCGATTGGATCAACACATTGGGGTTCGTTCAGACGTCTCTGAGGTTATCATCGGTAACTCTATATTAGTTTATCAGGGAATGCAAATACCTTATTAGGTGAATTGGCCCTTTAAACTCTTTAAACCAGGAAGTGATTCGGCGATAATCGATGTGTCATCTAGAATGGTCTATTATGACATCACCACAAACGGTGTAGAAGGTTCTATGTTCTAGAATGTTCTATTATAACATCATACAATGGTAGCATTTACCCTCTAACTCTTATAGGGGAATATCTGTATCCATATATCCAGTTAAATCAATTCAAATACAACATACAATATCAAAATAACATAAGATGAACGGGATTGCCTCCCTTGGAAGTCCTTGTAGTCTCGTTCAGTTCAATCCTACCGGACTAGTGGTGTAGCAATAGTTGAGCACTTGTTGAGCATCATGGGTATTCACATCAGGCTGGCATTAGTCTTATCAAATGCTCCGGGGTTGGCTCGCCATCGGGTATCTATCCAGCTGAGCCCGCTTGGTGATGGGTGGTCTGGACTGCTCCGGGATGCTGGTGGAGACTTGCGGCTTCCAGTCGGTTGGTTAGTCCGGTCCGTCTGGGTGATGTTGCTGGTCCGGTGGTCGAGGAGAAAGAGAGCTGGCTCCTTGAGAGCTCGCTGTATATATTGGAAACCAAGATGTTCCGGAACGTTCTATATGACATCATAGGATGACATCACAAAGGTTCCAGAACCTTCTATCATGACATCATATGCTATATACAGGAAGTGGGACCTCATGGTAAAACAGGAAGTGGTAGCTCAGAGATAAACAGGAACTATTTATGTAATTGATAATTATGAATCTGAACCCGGGGTTACACAAGGGTGGGGGCTGGTGAAGAGTAGGAGACAGGGAAAAGTTCTCGCAAGGGTGGGGGCTGATGAGGAGAGGAGACAGGGAAAAGGGGTCCAGGGACAGGGGAATCCTCACAGGGTGTCTGCGTAATAACATTAAAATGATAGCACAGCCAAAGAGCACACCTTCCAAACAGAATACAACACAGTCAAATACATTTTTTGTTGTATGGCTTTCTTGGAGTGGTATCATTTGGTGAGTGAATATTGAATATAAATTTGAATAGGTGAATATAATATATACTGTATATTATACAGTATGTATATATATATATATATATATATATATATATATATATATATATATATATATATATATATATATATATATATATATATATATATATATAATATTCAAAACAAATACTGTTCTGTAGTCACCCCACATGTGTTACCTTTCTTTTTATACCAAGAGTATGTAGTATATGGCCCTTGTGGTTGATGAGTTATTACATAATGTATTGTGGGCATGTCATGTTGAGCAGGAAACCTGAAAAACCGGCATGGACCTTAACTTTCAGTACCCAGCAGGGGGCGCACATTTAGTGCTTGAATGCCCACCATCCACTTCAATGTTAACGTTAATATCGCCTAATCTATGTTTTAAATTATGGCTATGTGTCTAATCTGCCCGTCGCTTATCAATGACTCATTTTCCAGTCAACATTGTCGAAGCGGATTGTTTTTTTATCGGTTCATTTCCGTTTTATAGCATTTTGAAAAGCCCTCGTTTTCAATGGGAAAAAAAAGATTCTGTGATAAACGCCCTGGAACTGGAATATTCTAGAATGTTGTAATTTTTCGGCCTATTTATGAATCGTTTTCAAATAAACGCTAGATTATCGATAGTATTATGTGTACGTATGCACGCTGGTGCCGCAAGCTGAAATCGATTCTCTTAGTTCCTGATCGCTCGCACAGTCAAACAGCCATATCACACATAGGGGAAAAGCTTATATCTCCGTGAAAACAGGTCTGATTATCCTAAGACTGGTCAAATAGATTCCTTACCTGAGAACAGATGGTATCCAAAAAGATTATTCCAATTCCTGATCGCCATTCCAAAAATCTATCCTTTTATTGATCCAATGCTACGTACTGTAAAGACATATTACACGCTGTTCTGAGGGTCCACAAGGAGTTTTTTTGTCTCATCCATTTTCATTGAGTCCATTCCAAAAGGGTGCATTACCATCTGGGAGACGATAGGGGGCGCTTTTTTCACATCTGAGCGCCTGGTGGGGCTGGTTTACCAACGGTAGACTCGGTTGATGAAATATGAATTCAGATTGCTAATACAAAAATTAAAAAATATTTCTCGTTGTGGGCACTCAATTAATTAATTAGTTAATGGGCTGATAACACGAGGTATGTCATGATGGGCATTCAAAGTGTTAAGAGGTTAACAGACAAGTCTCCTGACACGTCAGATCCAGCTGATGTCTGATATGGAGGACGAGTGCTACTAGTGTTGTGTTTTCTTTCACGTCACACACTCCTCCATGAGACATAAAAAAACATGTGACAGACTTTGCAATTCAACTTTTATGTCTACAAATGATCTGTCGTGCTGTCAAGCCACAGATATTCCTCCTGACTTGACGAGACCATTTTAAATGCCCCCGCGCGCAATTGTGCAAAACAGTCTACAACAGACGTGGGCGCCCACACACACACACACACACACACACACACACACACACATCAGAGATGCCAGAAATGAAGAGATGGCTTTCTCTTTTTTTGCAACCCTTTGCTCTCCAGTAACAATTTCTGATTATGCCAGTTACGATTCCTGCATAAGGCAGCAACAGTTTTTAAGAGACAGGGAGGAATGAAAGGATTTGTCTGAGAGTGCCTGCGCTTGTATCGATGTGTTCCATGTTATCATGACTTCTGTCTGTATTCTCACTCAAGTAATACAGAACCAATGGCGCTCGGTGGTGACTCACAAAGGAAACATCATTTTGCTTATTATACGGGACGGATTGCCAACCTTTTCTCTCTTCCAAAAGCGCTCCACACAGCCTCCTCTCCTGGGTGTGAATAGAACGTCTGTCACCTCTGTGTTCAATTAAGACCGCTCCCGCCTACCTCCGGTCAATGGTCTCTAACTACACACCATGCACTTGTTCTAATATACTAATCTACACTGTAGCACTCAACACTTTGATGTACATTGTTACTCAGCTGATAGAGTTGTGCCCTTCCTGATGACTTGTCGTACAGAACTTGTAAGTCGCTTTTGGATAAAAGCGTCAGCTAAATGACTAAATGTAAATGTAAATTAAGACTTTTTAATTCTTTATTGAATATTATATAATTTTCCCATTCTGTGTATGTGGTAGGTGGTCTCTTGGCGTCTCGTCCTATAGACTACCCCTCGTTAATTATGGTTTCACAGTCTGGTAGTTTGTGCTTGTAAGAGGATACACACCTGGCTGATACCTGCATAGTGTCCCGGGGCTATTGATGACACAATGTCAAACATGCAAATGCGAAACAGGGGACCCAGATTAGATTAAACTAGATACAAGAAAAAGTATTGTCATCATACAGCACAAGTACTCTCTCTCTCTCTCTCTCTCTCTCTCTCTCTCTCTCTCTCTCTCTCTCTCTCTCTCTCTCTCTCTCTCTCTCTCTCTCTCTCTCTCTCTCTCTCTCTCTCTCTCTCTATCTCTCTCTCTCTCTCCCTCTCTTTCTCTCTCTCTCTCTCTCTCTCATAGATGATTTCTCTCTCATTGAGAGCTCTGGATGTCCTCTTCTCAAAATGCCTCAAAATGACTACATTCAGCAACAGTCTGTCGCTTTTTCAAACTGATTTATGATGGGATGTCATTTGCGGTCCAGTGCCGGATATTTTAAATAGTTTGTTTATTTTGTGGACTTTTATGAATACACACAAAGCAAT
Organism: Notolepis coatsorum; assembly: GCF_963971535.1. Classification (NCBI taxonomy): domain Eukaryota; kingdom Metazoa; phylum Chordata; class Actinopteri; order Aulopiformes; family Paralepididae; genus Notolepis; species Notolepis coatsorum. Next base: position 40,411,459 of record NC_140176.1, on the reverse strand, counting down.
TACCAGACTTGTCTTTTCATGTTTAACAAATTATTTGTTAAGATGCTATTGTGTCCCCTAATCTAAAGTGAAAACTATTCACCATTAACAAATGTCTAATACAGTTAATTATTTGTTGAATTTCTCATCACCTGTGAAGGATTTGGGGTGCTTTTTCAATGTATGTGATGTATAGATTGGGGGGAGGTGACCACAGCTAAAACGGTGAGATCGAAATGTGCATGGAAGCAGGAGACGGTGGTTCAGTAGAGCAGGGTGATTGTTGTGAGGCACACTGCCAGCGAGAGAATGTTTTGAATTCCTTGTAAGAACAAACTGATAGCGAGGGAGAGGGAGAGGGGTTCATCTTAATGAAACGTGAAATGTGTGTAAAGGTTATGCAGTTGTCATGACAGCACGTCGCATGACAACCAGAAGGCGGGCCGCCGTTGCTACGGCGAAGATCTATAAGTCGAACGGTGTTTCCGGGTGTAGGGCAGACTAGAATCTGACCAAGAGCGAGTAGGACTGAGATCACTCAGAAGACACTCTCTCCTCTCATCACAGAGAGGAGGGGGGGGGGGGGGAATAATAATAACTTTATTTGTATAGCACTTTTCATACAGAGGTTGCAGTTCAAAGTGCTTCACAACAGTAAAAAATACAGGCATAAGCGAGCATAAAAAGATAGACAGGTAGAATCACAGTGTTTCACATTAGGATCTAGCATCCCAATAGGCTCTCCGCGTACAGTTTTCAGTAACACAAATAGTAAAAATAGTTTAAAATGATTCAGTTTAAAAATAGTCAAAAAATTATAAAATAGAACGGACATAAAAAATACAGGCATGAGCGAGCATAGCAAGATATGGCAAATCACAGTGTTTCACATTAGGATCTAGCATCCTAATAGGCTCTCTATTCAGTAATACAAATAATCACAGTGTTTCACATTTGGATCTAGCAAATAATAAAAATTGTTTAAAATGATTCAGTTTAAAAATAGTCATCAGTAAGAAGTAAAAAGTGCAATAACCGACACATGAATTTGATAGGCAGTGTATAAGAGTAGGCAGGGTAAGAATAGTGCAGGTAAATACAAGTTGTGTCAGGATATCCCTGATGTTTCCTCTTGCCACTAGGTGGTAGCAGATATCTATCAGTGAAATGCCTGAGCAAAGAGATAGGTTTTAAGCTGTCTTTTAAAGATGTCTAGCGAGTTGGCTTCCCTGATGTTTTGGGGTAGTTTGTTCCATAGTTTTGGGGCATAGTTGATAAAGGCTGCATTACCGATCCTCTTTTGACTGCTTCTGGGAGCCTCTAGTAGTCCAGCAGCTGATGATCGCAGTGTTCTTGCTGGTGTGTAATTTATTAGAGTGTTGGCGATGTAGCTAGGTCCCTGTCCATTTAGAGCTTTGTATGTAAGGAGAAGGACCTTAAAGTCAATTCTAAATGTTACAGGAAGCCAGTGTAAAGCAGCTAAGACTGGACTAATGTGCTCTCTCCTTTTGGTTCTAGTTAGTAGTCGGGCTGCAGAGTTTTGGATTAGCTGAAGCCTCTCTGTGGTTTTCTTAGGGAGACCTGTGAAAAGTGCATTACAGTAGTCTAACCGGCTAGATATGAATGCATGAATTAGCTTCTCAGCATCGTTCTGATTAATAAATGGTCGTACTTTTGCTATATTTCTGAGATGGAAGAACGATGTTTTCGTCACTTTGCTAATATGAGAATTGAAGTTCAGTTCTGAATCTATGATAACCCCAAGACTAGTGACCTCAGATTTGATCCAAGGGGTTAGTCCCCCCATGTGAGGATTGGTTCTTTCCCCACCACAGGCTTCTTAAAGTACTGTGATGATTGGTCCGTTCCCGGCCACACGCTCCGTTCCTTTAAGGTACTTTGTTGAGTAATTGCATTCCCCGCCACGCTCCGTTCCTTTAAGGTTCTGTGAGGATTCTGTGATGATTGGTCCGTGGCCGAACGCACACTTCTAAGTCAAGTATCAATTACCATCACGCACCTGATGTGTGTTCTAATCAGCGCCCCAGAGGGCTTTATATACTCTGTTCCCCCTAATATCGATGTTGGATCGTTTTGAATATTCCCTGCATCTGCCTTTCTTTCCCGTCGCTGTCTGTTGCTCCCCAGGACTCTCGTGAAGTATCCCTGTTGGAGAACCTGATTCCCTGTACGAAGCTACGCCTCGTTTATCTGCTCGCTTTACGCGTTGCGCTCTGGTGAGTTTTTGGAAACAGTTCTTTTTGGATCACTCGTTTTTTGTGTGTTTGTGAAACACCGAAGAGATCCCGTTTTTGTTATACTGTTCTCACCTATTTTTTGTTGTTGGATTTACACCTTGGATTACCGTATTGTTTTTTCTCTGGACTCTGCTAACTGTGTGTATCACACCGAAGATCAAGTCACTTGGATAATTGTTTGGATCAGTCACCTCTCTGTTTCTGTTGTGCGCTGAGCTAACTGGGATTTCTCTCTCCCCCTCCGTTTCCACCTGGAGTGTATGCTGGGGGGATCTGCAGAGCGGCTCAGACGTCACAAGCAAATTCCTCACCATCACCGTCTGGGAGAATCTGCAGAGCCGCAAACATTCTTCACATGCCAGATTCCCCGTTTGTTCTGTTTTCCACCTAATTCAATCTTGTGACTCTGTGAATAAACACGCCCTTGTTTTTGGCTAACTCTGAAACAACTCTCTCTGTGCCGTTGCGTTTGGGGTCGGTTACAAACCATAACATTACGATCCAACCATGACGACCCCAGCCGACACAGAGAGAGTCAGCACAGCATTGGCAGTCCAGATAGAGTCAACCAAGGAACACAGCCTACAGCTAGATGCGGCTGCGGCTGCTGTACAGGAACTCCGAGAGCAGGTCCTGCTTATTCAGGGGTCCCTGGGGGCTCTGGCTAGCCAGCAGTCTAGTATTCTCCTCCACTTACAAGCACTGAGTGAAACCGTTAACACCTTGCTTGTAACCCCACTTCCTTCAGGAGCCTCGGCCGGAGCATCACCCGCAGCCCTGGCAGGTCCCGCGCCTCCCGATCCCGCACCTCGGGAGCCCCGTCTCTCCGAACCACGGTTGTTCGACGGTAATTTCGAGGATTGTGCCACATTCATCATACAGTGTGAGTTGGTTTTTTCGTCATCAACCCAGTCGTTTCACTTCAAGGGGAGCCCGAGTGGCTTACATGACTAACTTGCTCTCTGGCCGGGCATCCCAGTGGGTCACTGCCTCCTGGGCAATGGGGGCAGACTTCTGTTTCTACTACCCAGACTTCGTGGCTGAGCTCCGCAGGGTTTTTCACCACCCAGCCCGTGGCCAGGACCCAGGAGCTCGGTTGGGCACCTTCCGGCAGGACAGTGGCAGTGTCAGAGACTACGCGCTGGAGTTCAGACTGGCCGCAACGGAGAGCGGTTGGAACGAACAAGCGCTTCGTCTCACCTTCCTGAGGGGGCTCAACGACGCAGTAAGGGACCAGCTCGCGACCCAAGAGGAGCCCGATTCTCTCGAGGGCCTGATCAGCCTCGCTATCCGCATCGACGGACGCCTCCGGGAGAGAAGGCGTGAGCGAGCACGACTGGGACCCCCAGACGTACCCCCCGAGTACCACGACCTCGAGGAGGTCTTCAGTACCCCAGACGTACCCCCCGAGGACCACGACCTCGAGGAGGTTTTTAGTACTCCAGACGTACCCCCCGAGGACCACGACCTCGAGGAGGTTTTCAGTACCCCAGACGTACCCCCCGAGTACCACGACCTCGAGGAGGTTTTCAGTGAGTCCAGGGCTCAGGTCTTTCCGCCTCACCGGCCTTACGACTGTGCCATCGACCTCCGCTCAGGGGCTCCCTTTCCTGGCGGCCGCCTCTACAGTGCTGACCGTCCTGCCCCCTCCGTGACTGGTGGGTTTGTTCCCTCCCGAGCCGTGACTGAGGAGGAACCCATGCAGCTGGGACGCAACCGCCTTAGCCCGGCCGAACGGGAGTCCAGGCTCAGGTCCGGCCGTTGCCTCTACTGTGGCCGGGATGGACACCGTGTCTCCAATTGCCCTACCCGGCCAAGAAGACCAGGCTCGCCAGGACCCCGGGAGATCCTGGTGAGACGTTTTTCCTGTTCCCCCACCCATGCACCACCTAACCGTCTGGCGGACGTCACCCTAGCCTGGGCGGACCAGCGGGCGACGGTGGGTGCACTCATGGACTCTGGTGCTGATGGGAGTTTCATGGACGTTGGGTTTGCCACCCGGGCCAACATTCCACTTGAGGACCTCGAGAGGCCCTTGGAGGTCTTCGCGCTGGATCATCGCCGCCTGGCTGATGTCACTCAACGCACCTGTCCAGTCCTTCTCACCGTTGCTGGTAACCACGTTGAGAGACTCCAGTTTTTCGTCACCAGCTCTCCTCTTGTCCCTGTGGTCCTGGGCAGGCCCTGGCTCACGCTGCACGAGCCCCACATCGCCTGGTCCTCCGGTACCATCAAGGGGTGGAGCTCCTCCTGTCGTGCCCAGTGTCTTCAGGTGCCGTCCAGCCCCCTCACCGGGTCCCAGTCCCCGTCTCCGGCCTCCCTCGCCGGTCCTCTGTCCCCGTGCCCGGCCTCCACTGTCGGGCCCCAGTCCCCGTCTCCGGCCTCCCTCGCCGGTCCTCTGTTCTCGTGCCCGGCCTCCGCTGTCGGGTCCCAGTCCCCGTCTCCGGCCTCCCTCGCCGGTCCTCTGTCCCCGTGCCCGGCCTCCGCTGTCGGGCCCCAGTCCCTGTCTCCGGCCTCCCTCGCCGGTCCTCTGTCTTTGTCCCCCTCTCCAGTGCCCCTGATCGCCGGCTTCCTTCGGTCCCGTCCGGGCAGGCCGGGGCCGAGTGGGTCGCCGGCAGTGATGCCACAGATTACTTGTAAAAGTAATCCGATTACTGATTACTGATTACTCCTTTAAAAAGTAATCCAAGTTACTTTACTGATTACTTGATTATCAGAGTAACTTAGTTACTTTGAAAGTAACTAGGTTACGAAGTCGTCGTTCCCCCAACAGTTTTTTTTAAACGCTTTATTGAAAGTGCATAAATTGTTTTTAACTTGTTTCTCTGCACATAACGTAAATTGTTAAACTAGTGCTTCAGCTTCTGTACCATCAAGTATGGTAAAGCAACAGTCTATGATGCTCACAGCATTAGAGCAGCCAGCCAGTGGTTTTACAAAACCAGTGTATCCATTCACATCTAACAAATGCAGGCTGAACTATTCAATTATATCAACTGTAACTATTAAATTGTTTTTATAAATGTCTCTCTATAAACATACAAGCAGTCTCTCTTTAACATGTAAATTAACTGTAAATCTGGCAAATAAGAGCTTTTCTCTCTCTCTCTCTCTCTCTCTCTCTCACCCCTCTCTCTCTCTCTCTCTCACCCCATGCCTCTTTCTCTCCAACCCCACCCAGACAGCCTACATCTCTAATATAATAATAATAATAATAATAATAATAATAATAATAATAATAATAATAATAATAATAATAATAATAATAATTATTATTATTATTATTATTATTATTATTATAATATAATCCCTTCTCTCCCTCTCTGTGTGTACGTGTGTGCGCGTGTGTGCGTGTGCTTGTGCTTGTGTGTGTGTGTGTGTGTGTGTGTGTCTCTCTCCCCTCTCTCTGTCACTCGTGTTCTCCCACCTGAAGAACTGTGGGAGAGCATTAGAGCAGCCAGCCAGTGGTTTTACAAAACCAGTGTATCCATTCACATCTAACAAATGCAGGCTGAACTATTCAATTATATCAACTGTAACTATTAAATTGTTTTTATAAATGTCTCTCTAGTCTTCTTGCGGTTTCACTTCGTTTAGACAAGCGTTTTGGCCGGGTGGAATTCTCAGACGAATGCAACGGAGCCCTGCTGTCAGACGATTGGCGCATATGTCACATGACGTGCTGTGAAGACCCGCCCTACTCTGCCTCTGATTCGCAGACTGTGGATGGGGAATGTGATTGGGCCAAAGCAGAGTCACTCACAGACAGAGAGTCCAGTCACGCCGCGAGGACACATTCTTGTGTAACCCTTTCACTGCCACACCACGTCACTCCCAAATAAGAAAAACAGCTCAAAAATGTATTTTTGACTGTCGAAAACGAAATAAAATACTGCATTCCGCATGCATTATGAATTTATGATGAGATAGTAACGAAATAGTAATGCACAGCCACTTGGACAAGTAACTGCAATCAGATTACTGGCTTTTAAAGATTAACGCGTTAGATTACTATTTTCGGGGGAAAGTAATCAGATTACAATAACGCGTTACTTAGTAACGCGTTACCGGCATCACTGGTCGCCGGGTGGCTCCCGTGGAGGGGGGAGTACTGTGAGGATTGGTTCTTTCCCCACCACAGGCTTCTTAAAGTACTGTGATGATTGGTCCGTTCCCGGCCACACGCTCCGTTCCTTTAAGGTACTTTGTTGAGTAATTGCATTCCCCGCCACGCTCCGTTCCTTTAAGGTTCTGTGAGGATTCTGTGATGATTGGTCCGTGGCCGAACGCACACTTCTAAGTCAAGTATCAATTACCATCACGCACCTGATGTGTGTTCTAATCAGCGCCCCAGAGGGCTTTATATACTCTGTTCCCCCTAATATCGATGTTGGATCGTTTTGAATATTCCCTGCATCTGCCTTTCTTTCCCGTCGCTGTCTGTTGCTCCCCAGGACTCTCGTGAAGTATCCCTGTTTGAGAACCTGATTCCCCGTACGAAGCTACGCCTCGTTTATCTGCCCGCTTTACGCGTTGCGTTGTTTCTGTTGTGCGCTGAGCTAACTGGGATTTCTCTCTCCCCCTCCGTTTCCACCTGGAGTGTATGCTGGGGGGATCTGCAGAGCGGCTCAGACGTCACAAGCAAATTCCTCACCATCACCGTCTGGGAGAATCTGCAGAGCCGCAAACATTCTTCACATGCCAGATTCCCTGTTTGTTCTGTTTTCCACCTAATTCAATCTTGTGACTCTGTGAATAAACACGCCCTTGTTTTTGGCTAACTCTGAAACAACTCTCTCTGTGCCGTTGCGTTTGGGGTCGGTTACAAACCATAACACCCCAGGTTCTTTATTAATGTTTCTTTTTTAGTTTTGGAGCCGATAATTAGAATTTCAGTTTTGTTCTCGTTTAGTTTCAGGAAGTTCTTACTCATCCATTTATTTATTGCCAGTAAGCAGTCTGTAATGGAGCTAATCGCTGTATCATTTGGTTCAGCAGATATGTACAGTTGTGTATCATCCGCATAGCTATGGAAATCTACATTATGTTCTCTGATGATATCACCCAGCGGTAACATGTAAAGGGAGAAGAGTAAAGGACCTAAGCAACTCCTTTGTGCAACTCCATAGTTGTTGTCGTATATATCAGACATGTGATTTCCTAGTTTAACATAGAATTTCCTCCCTCTGATGTATGTTTTAAACCAGCCCAGCACATGTTCTGAGAAACCGACATGGTTTTCAAGACGATCGATTAGAATATCGTGATCGATTGTATCAAATGCTGCACTGAGATCTAACAGGATAAGGATGGAGATCTTATTCTCGTCAGAGTTTAGTCTGAGGTCACTGATTATTTTGGTGAGGGCAGTTTCAGTGCTATGATATTTTCTGAATCCTGACTGAAATTCTTCTAAGATGTTGTTTTCTTCAAGAAAGGAATTTATTTGAACTGAAACTATCTTTTCAAGTACTTTACTAATGAATGGTAGGTTGGATATTGGACGATAATTTGCCATTTCATTACTATCCAAGTTAGGTTTTTTTAGTAATGGCTTTACAACTGCTGTTTTAAAGGCATCCGGGAAAATACCAGTCCTAAGGGAAGTGTTTATGATATCTAGCACAGGGCTTGAAACACTATTAAATACCCGTTTGAAGAAAGCTGTAGGTATAGGGTCAATGTCTGAGGTGGAGGAGTTACATTCTGAGACAGTTTTGCAGAGTACATCTAATGTGATGCATGTGAAACTTCTCATGGTTACATTGCACGGTTTGCCACAATCAGCTGTATTTCCATCATGAGTAATGCTGGCCCTGATCAAGGTTATTTAGTTGTTAAAGAATAGTGCAAGTTCTTCACACTTAACCGTTGATGACTGAGGAGGTGTAGGGGCAGTGTTGAGTAGTACATTAATAGTGGAAAAGAGGATTCTGGAGTTTCCAGCATTTTCTGTAATGATTTTAGATAAGTAATCTTTCCTTGCTAAGCGGATGGTTTTATTATAAGCAGTTAAAGCATCTTTGTATATATCACAGCATATGGTGGTTTTTGTTTTTCTCCATTTTCGCTCCGCTGCACGACATTTCCTTTTTTCTTCGTTGACCGTATTATAGTTTAACCAGGGCGAGGCTCTAGTTTTCTTCTTTTTCGTTTTTAATGGGGTGACAGAATTTAATATAGATGACATTGCATCATTGAGATTTTCTACCATTTCATTTAGAGAGCAGTCATGATTGTGTGGTTCATGTAGTCTGATAAGATCAATGAACTTTGATTCAGCTTTGTCGTTTAGGAGCCTCTTTTTAACTATGATTTATTTTTTTGTTTTAGTAAGGGTTATTTGAGTATCAAAAAATATACAGTGATGGTCGGAGAGAGGTAATTCAGTTATTGAGATATTTGTTATGCTTAGCCCAGTTGTTGTTATAACTAAGTCTAGTGTATTCCCAAGCCTGTGAGTTGCATTTGTTATATGCTGTATTAGGTCAAAGCTATCCAGTAGATTTTTTAGTTCTATAGTTTTGGAGTCTGTTTTCTTATTAAAATGGATGTTCAAGTCTCCATTTAGGATCACCTTATCATATCCGGTAACACATAGTGAGATCAGTTCAGAGAGCTCCTGTATAAATATTGGTGAGTGTCTAGGCGGGCGGTATATTGTGACAATAATAGTTGATTCTGTTTTTAGTTCAATGGCAAGATATTCCATTGACATGAACTCGCCTAGTTCTGTGATTCTAAACAAGAGTTTTGAGGAGAAGATTGCTGCAACTCCTCCGCCCCTTTTATTTTTTCTGGGTATTTGAAAAAAGTTATAGTCTGGTGGACAAGCTTCTATCATTATTGATGTAGCTGTGTCATTATTTAGCCATGTCTCTACTAGGCAGATGCAATCTAAGTTATTTTCTTTAATCAGATCATTTACTAAGAATGTTTTATTATTCAGTGATCTGACATTTAGGAAAGCTAATTTTATTTGTTGGACTTCTTTAGAGGAGGTCTGCTTTGGCTTGACCGTGATGGCCCTGAGGTTAATAGCAGGTAAACGCATTGATGGCGTATATTTTTCACCATGCCATTGGCTGGTTATGATTACTGGTATGTTTTGAGAGATGGCATGGCAATTGTGCTATACTGCACTGCACTGACTGTACTGTGCTTTCGGGGACATTTGATCAGACGAGATGACCTTGTGTGATATGGGGGGGGGGGAACGCCTTGTGCTGCTGCACTTCGTGGTGAGATTGTGTCCTTCATGACTATCTCTCGTGCTGGTATGAGCTTAATATTCTTGGAGGCCATCAAGGCATGACGCATGTTTGCTGCTAGGAGCTTTGAACCTAAGTGATTTGGGAAGAAGCCATTTCTTTGAAAACGTTCTGGGTTATTCCAGAAAACATTGAAGTTGTCAATGAATTTCAGGCCGTGTACAAGACATGCAGCCCCTAACCATGAATTAAAATTTAGGAGTCGACTGAATGCTTCTTGTCCTCTGCGAAAGCATGCAATTGGTCCACTGATGGACACATCAGTGTCTATGTACACAGACTGATGTTTGTCTAGTGTGTTCATTAAACGTGTGAAATCGTCTTTCAAAGTCTCTGTGCCAGTCTTCTTTCGCAGGATGTCAAACGATCCAGAGTGAATGACAATTTTTGTTATTCCCGGTCTGATTAGTGTTGGAAGTATTTCGGCCAGCTCTTTCACAGATGTATTGTCTAGACAGATATTTTCTGTGTTTGCCATCTCCACATACCTTGTTCTGGAATCTCCAATCAGTATGCAGTCTATTTTCTGTGTGAGGTTAGCATTTTTCTTTCCAACAGTTTTGGGGCCGTTTGTTTTTGGGCTAGGCCTAGTCTGCCGGTTCTTTCCACAGTCCTGTGGCCTTGGTGAAGCCTCGTTAGCCTTCTCAATAGCCGGCATGTTAACGCTGGTCCCGTACCTTCGGCGTTGGCTACCGCAACGTTCTCCTCGGCGCATGATAGTCTCTTCGCTGTTAGCCGTTAGCTCGGTCTGGGTCGTGTTTGCTAGCTGTGTCGCTCGTGGCTCTGTTTTCCTCGTCGTCTCGTCGTTAGCGTGTGTTCCGATGTGCCGGCTGTTAGCTTCGCTAGCATTAGCGTGAGCTCCGGCATGCCAGCTGTTTGCTTCGCTAGTGTTAGCGTGAGCTCCGGTATTCTTGCTATTAGCGTCGTTAGCGTGAGCTCTGTTACGCTCGCTGTTTGCTTCGTTAACGTTCTTAGCCACGCTTCTATGTCTCTTTGCTTTGGGTGTTGATATGCGTGTTTCCGAGAGTAGGTTGAAACTATTTCCTGGCGGTACCGGGGGTGAGGTCCTGGTTCGTTTATTTCTCCTTTTATCCTTGACGGTGGTCCACTGCTTTGGTTTAGCTCCTTGGTTGTGCCAAGGACCGTCTTTTGGGTGGTGCTGTTCTGTAGCTACTAGCATAGGCCAGGTCTCAATCATGGTATTGTTGGCTATATTTGTAGTAGCTTCAAAAATAGAGTCAAGGAGTTGCTCATCCTGCTGTATTTGGTACAGGGTAGAAACCCGAGCCTCCAGCTCTACAATCCTCATACTCATCTTCAAGCAGTTAGTACATTCTGTGGGAGAGCCGAGTCCCGGCATCTTCCCTTATTTCCTGTCTTTTCAGGTTAGGCTAAGCTGAAGCTAAGCTAGGTACTTAGCTGGTGGTGGTGGTGGTGATGATGATGATGATGGTGGTGATGATGGTGGTGGTGATGGTGGTGGTGGTGATGGTGATGGTGATGGTGGTGGTGGTGGTGGTGGTGATGGTGGGTCACTCACTTCACAACCGGGGTCTTTATGAAATATCATACAATAGAGCTGTCCGTCGCTCTCTCCTAAACGGGGCAGCTTCCGTCGCCCCGGAGATGTCCGTTTCTCTCCCCTACACGGGGCAGTTCCGTTGCCCTGGAGCTGTGCTATTACTCACACTGTCGTATTCCGTCTCGTTAAAACTCAAAATAACAAGGAAAACCTTCCTCGTCTTTCATAAATATCCTTGCCTTCCGACATAGTCCTTTGTGTGTAGCTGATAAGACGGCTCGCTATTCCTCCCACGGAGAATCTTGCTACTCGTCCTTTCGACTGTGGTAAAAAATCTGAATAGATAAGAAGATTCACAGTTCTGGAGAAGTACCATAGGAACTGAGGGTTAACGTACAGAGTAATAAAAGTTGAAAGGGCTGTAATAAATCATTATAATAGCGAAAAGCAGCGGAGCGGAGCGACAGTAAAAGCAGCTTGCTTTGCTGAAGCAGGAAGTAATGAATGCCACATCATCATTAGCTTCGGCTAACGCGAGGAGGGTTAGGCTAAAGACCAGGCCTGAACACTATTGGACTGAATAACAAAAGGACGATAGACGAACACACCGAAAGATCATTAGAATAGACTTTTCAAGGACAATAACATCTGTTAACATCTGAGCTGAGGTTTCTGTTTATCAAATAAAACCACGCTTTTCCTTGTAAGGTATTTCACGTTGTCGAAGTGTCGGATTCTTACGGAGGTGGAGAATTATTATAGTTTGCGGATTGTACTAACGGGGAGAGATAAGGATCTTATCAGCCAGTGTCGTGGGACGTCAGGACCATTAAAATGACACAACGCAGAGGAATTGGATGGAGAGCCACAACAGACGAAGACGTGATACTGGCCAGTTTGATCAGGATCTAACAGTTGTTGCCGATGACAGCCGGATTTGCAAGAGATAAAAACAACGGGAACAGTTGGTTGTTGATGACAGCCGGATTTGCAAGAGATAAGAATGGATAAAGACTTTTTCAATAATGGGGCGACAGTGGACAACAGTCATCGTGTGTGGGAGAATCATGATCGAAGCAAGGCCGGTCAGCCCTGGGAGAGAGCGTTGAGTCGAGCGGTCATGAGGCGGACCAGCGCTGTAGGAGAAACAGCGCTTAGGAGAAAGATGTGAGTTCACTGTGCACACACGGTTGTTTTGATCTTTTAAGCCAAATAAAAACTAACAGATAGTGCATCCGTAAATAAGTAGCGACAGAGAAGCCAGCTGCAATAATATGAGCAGAGAGCCATGGTGTTTTGAAAAACCAAGATGGGTTTTATCTACGGGGAATGAAAAACAAACGGGCCGGTGAAGGAAGGCAGTGTTCTAAGGGGTTAATTCCATTTTTGTTGGTCTGTAATATAAGGGTTGTTTTCCTCGCAAGGAGGCGGGAACGTGGGACTGTGAGTTGGGAGAATCTACCAAAATTTTTCAGACCTACCGCCATTTGGCATTCAGTCTATTTTTGACCTGTTCAGTACTTGCATGTTTAGTAGATCATCTATTGTCATGTGACCTGCAGACATCATTATGACCTGTTTGGCCGACGAGACTCTAAGAATCAGTTGTTTTGTTGTTAGGCCTTGAAAAAGGAGGGCAGCGGCCGTTTGTTTGAGAGAGTAGCCATTATGAGCGAGACAAGATGGCCGCAAAAGGGGCCACGAGGAGGATGATACAAGATGGCCGTGAGCCACGAGGAGATAACAGACAAGAACCAGGAAGTGACACGTCAACTAAAACACCATAGAGGAGGAGTAGGTCGCCACCTAGTGGCGGAGGGGGGGGGGGGTAGTGCTGGGGAGGTTTCATTACCCATAGGGGAATATTTAGATATAAGTCTGTACTACCATCTAGTGGCGGAGTGGGGGAGTGAGTCAAGTTAGAGAATCTACTGCAGCACAGAGAGTGGATCTATTATAATAATAATATTAGATATAGAGTTTAATTATACAATGGATTAAATAAGAATTGCACAGAAAGATGGTGCAGTTATTTGAATGGGTTAATTATGGAATAAAGAGAGAGTTTGAATTCCAGTGGGGCCTTCTCACACCTAATGGATAGGCAGGGTCTTCAGAAGACACGTCACCAGAAGAACTGGCGCGCGCTGGGGGTCAAACTGGGATGAAGAGTTGCGCGGAGTGGGTATCGGAAGCTGCAAGTGTCACGCCGGAAGACAACAAACAGGGAACCGCCCTGTAAGATAGATAATAGGTGTGGAGAAGGTGGTAGACTAATAGCAAAACAAGGGAAGTCGAATGTACAGACGACTGCCGGTGTTGTGTTTCTGCTTTCAGCGGGGGGAGACACCGACAGCGGTGGAGACGACCAGGAGACAGACTGGAGGAGGAGGAAGCCGCAGGGGCCAGGCACTGCAGCCTGGTACACAGATCATCCACGACGAGAGAGAGGAGATGACGGCGGTGGAGGAGCAGATGTGGAGAGGACAGCCAGAGACACTGAGCAGTAGCAGACCAGGGGAGACATTTTTGCCTAGGGGACCGCCCTGGGAGGGGGACCAGCTCAGGAAAGGAGCCGTCACTGAAAGGGGCCCTTGCCCTAGGAGACGGGACCGGCCCAAGATGGGAGGTGTACTGTAAGAGGGAAGGGAGCGCTCTGATTTGGACGTGGGGTGTACCTAATAGGGGGGCCGAAGGGTTTAGGTGTGTCGTCTGAAAAGTTGCAATCTGTGTTTTTCTCTGTCTCTCTCTCTCTCTCCTCCCTGACCGTTGTTTATCCTTTCTGGTTTGGGTGTGATGCGGGTAATGGAACAGCAGGCGGCGGGGTCCTAATTGTTATGAGTATTTTTGTGTATAATTAATTGAAAAACCAAGTAGTCTGTTGATTCTGAAGGTTGATTAAGAATCAAAGGGGGGAATGAAGGATTTGGGGTGCTTTTTCAATGTATGTGATGTATAGATTGGGGGGAGGTGACCACAGCTAAAACGGTGAGATCGAAATGTGCATGGAAGCAGGAGACGTGGTTCAGTAGAGCAGGGTGATTGTTGTGAGGCACACTGCCAGCGAGAGAATGTTTTGAATTCCTTGTAAGAACAAACTGATAGCGAGAGCGAGGGAGAGGGGTTCATCTTAATGAAACGTGAAATGTGTGTAAAGGTTATGCAGTTGTCATGACAGCACGTCGCATGACAACCAGAAGGCGGGCCGTCGTTGCTACGGCGAAGATCTATAAGTCGAACAGTGTTTCCGGGTGTAGGGCAGACTAGAATCTGACCAAAAGCGAGTAGGACTGAGATCACACAGAAGACACTCTCTCCTCTCATCACAGAGAGGGGGGGGGGGGGGGGGGGGGGGGGGGGAGAATGCCACATCATCATTAGCTTCGGCTAACGCGAGGAGTGTTAGGGTAAAGACCAGGCCTGAACACTATTGGACTGAATAACAAAAGGACGATAGACGAACACACCGAAAGATCATTAGAATAGACTTTTCAAGGACAATAACATCTGTTAACATCTGAGCTGAGGTTTCTGTTTATCAAATAAAACCACGCTTTTCCTTGTAAGGTATTTCACGTTGTCGAAGTGTCGGATTCTTACGGAGGTGGAGAATTATTATGGTTTGCGGATTGTACTAACGGGGAGAGATAAGGATCTTATCAGCCAGTGTCGTGGGACGTCAGGACCATTAAAATGACACAACGCAGAGGAATTGGATGGAGAGCCAAAACAGACGAAGACGTGATACTGGCCAGTTTGATCAGGATCTAACACATCTGGAGGGGAGGGAACAGATGGTGGAAGTAAACGGTACACTATCCCCCCCCCTCACAGTGAGCTGTGGTGTTCCACAAGGAAGCATACTAGGACCGCTACTATTCCTAATTTATGCAAATGACATGTCGTCAGCTTGTGACTGCAACTTGTTCCTGTTTGCGGACGACTCAGCCCTGCTGGTCTCTGACAAGAACAAGTTACAGGTTGAAAAAGCCCTCAGCTCGGAACTAGGCAAAATCTGCATATGGCTCGCCGACAACAAACTATCATTACACATGGGCAAAACAGAGTCCATTCTCTTCGGTTCAAATAACAAACTCAGCAAGACCGACGGCTTCTCGGTTACAGTGGGTGACAATATTATCACAAGGAAAGATGAAATTACCTACCTGGGTTCCATCCTAGAGGCTAATCTTTCCTGTGACAAAATGGCATCCAATGTAATAAAAAAAGTCAACCAACGAACGCGATTCTTGTACCGGATCTCCGCTCTGGTAAACAAGAATACCCTGAAGACTCTAGCAGGAGCACTCATTCAAGGGTACTACGACTATGCTTGCACCTCATGGTACCAAAGCACCTCAAAGGCACTAAAAAACAAATTACAAACATCTCAAAACAAGCTAGTCAGACTACTACTTGACCTGACTCCTAGAACCCACCTCACCCCTGCCCACTTTGACAACCTAGGATGGCTTAGAGTAGACGACAGAGTACAGCAACTTGCAATGGGCCTGGTCTACAAGATACACTACGCGACCAAGGTACCCATGTACATGTCAAAATACTTCCCAAAGGTCAGTGAATACCACGATCACAACACCAGAGGGAGCTCCACAAATCATGTAAAACCCAGATTCGGATCAAACAAGGGACTAAACACGTTTCGCAATTATGCCACATCAATGTGGAACGCCCTGCCTAAAGCTGTAAAGGAATGTGAATCACTACCCACCTTCAAAAACACTCTCAAAAAACACCTACGTGAGACTGCAATTCGAAACTGGCCCCTACAAATGTCCTAACCTAGTTGTACAGTAAATGACCAAGTAAGGCTTTGTCAATATTCCAATGTACAGTGTAAAATGTGTGTGTGTCCCCTTCCCAACCCCCCCCCCCCCCCCCCCCCCCCCACCTCCAATGTACAGCCCTCACCCAACCCACCCAACCCCACCCCACCCAACCAACCTCCTCCAATGTACAGTTTCTATGCCAAATGTATATACACTCCTTTTCTGGACACTTTTGTATCACAAACAGTACTGTATTTGCAAATCTGATATGTCATAAATGTATAGATGTAGCAGTACTGTCTATCTGTATGTCATGTATGTCATATATGTTATGATGAATTGAAAATGGGGGACCCTGATGTAAACAAGTCGAAAGTCTTTCTCTGGTCTGCATCCCCTTAACAATTGTATGTATTGAGCTGTACTGTACTGTACCCATTCTGCAATCTGTTAATAAACTTTTCAATCAATCAATCAAAACCTGTTACAAATGTTGTAGACAGCTTTCGGATAAACCCTTCTTTGTGTCATCAAACAGTGACAGAATTAGGACTAGATAAATGCAATTAATATAAAATATAATGTGCACACATAACATATGGAGTATGTAGAGGAAGTTACTTGACTTCACGTTTGTTGCCGTCTGTTTGAATGGAAGCTACACGTTATACATTAGCAGAGCCAAGTTATTCGTGCTGCCCCACGCTTTTAAGGTATGAGCAGGCTAAACACCTTTTTTGTTGGTAAATCTATTCCATAACACACTTGCTGGCGGGCTAATGTGCGCTCGGGCCGACGTGTATGCTACATGAGGGTAATAATTATTTGTATTTTCAGGCTGTATAGGCGCGGATACATCCTGAAAATACAAATAATTATTACCCTCATGTAGCATACACGTCGGCCCGAGCGCACATTAGCCAGCCAGCAACTGCGTTCACATAGGAAAGATCCAACCACATCAAGTACGTCTACACAAAATATAAGAGTTGTAGGTCGGAAATTATGGAATAGATTTACAAGGGTGTATCCAAAAGCTGTCTACAACATTTGTAACAGGTGATGAAAAAGTCAACAAATAATTAACTGTATTAGACATTTGTTAATGATGAATAGTTTTCACTTTAGATTAGGGCACACAATAACATCTGCAAATGATTTATAGATCTTTTAAGAATGTTTTACAAATCATTTGTTGAACATGAACAAATAAATGGAGTGTATAGTAATTTTTTAAACAACATTATTTAATGATGAACAAATCAAGTACAAACAATGTTGATAATGAGTTAAAATAATGTAGAACTAATTTGTAAATGTTATACAAATATAGTTATAAATGATTTAATAATAATTTACGAATGTATATAAATATACCTGTGCTGGGTTTTAACAAGACCTGTCTGCCATCTCTCATTATCTGCATATTGGGTTCAATACGTCGAGTTGTGTACAGACAAAAAGGATTATATGCTGGTATGTACGGACAGATATATACTGTATGCGGTACGAATAAATATATGTATACGGTTTATACAGCATTAATGTACATGCTATCATACGGTTATATGGGTTATATGCAGGTGTACAGTGGGTATATAGAAGGATTATATGCGGGTATATTCAGACATATATATATATATATATATATATATATATATATATATATATATATATATATATATATTAGGGCTGTCCCCGACTAAGGATTTGGATAGTCGACTTTGATTGGCCGAAATTAGCCGATAGTCGACTATTAGTCTATTAGTCTATTAGTCGACTATGGGGGGAAAAAAGTAGAAAAAAAAGTATAATTCATATTTTATCCGGTCTTACAGCTGCTAAAAAGCTGATAGCTTCACGATGGATTCAACCGGAAAATATTTGCCGGAAGGTATGGATTCTTACCTATCTCGATGTGATTTATCTAGAGATATCTACAGCAAGAATTGTAGGTATCAGTGAAACTAACATTGCAATTTGGTTAGAAGTGGTGGAGAGAATAAAAGCTAGCATATGAATTGTAGTTCCTGGTTAGAAACGAATGAAAATGGATGGATTATCCAAGTGGGGGTCTGGGGGGGGGGAGAGCGAGCAAGAGCATATGTATGTATTGTATTGGATTGCAAGTATTAGGTATATATATCCCGTAAACTACATTTATATTGATTTGAAATGTAGAGTGTATAGTAATTTTTTAAACAACATTATTTAATGATGAACAAATCAAGTACAAACAATGTTGATAATGAGTTAAAATAATGTAGAACTAATTTGTAAATGTTATACAAATATAGTTATAAATGATTTAATAATAATTTACGAATGTATATAAATATACCTGTGCTGGGTTTTAACAAGACCTGTCTGCCATCTCTCATTATCTGCATATTGGGTTCAATACGTCGAGTTGTGTACAGACAAAAAGGATTATATGCTGGTATGTACGGACAGATATATACTGTATGCGGTACGAATAAATATATGTATACGGTTTATACAGCATTAATGTACATGCTATCATACATATGGTTATATGGGTTATATGCAGGTGTACAGTGGGTATATAGAAGGATTATATGCGGGTATATATGCAGTAAATATAAACAAATGTATATGGTATATCCAGCACTATTGTACATGTTATCATACAGTTATATGGGTAGACTAGTATGAGGTAGGTAGTTAAGATTACTATGATTACAGTGTAGGGCAGTGAAAGCGGTAGGTATAAGTTGAGTATAGGCAAGAGAGTTCAAAGTTCATACAGAACTTTGGGTAACAGAGCCTATAGGGTACCAGAAACAGGGGACCCAGTGAGAAGCCGCGGAAAAAGAGGGCAGCCCAAAGAGCCACAAAGGAGCACAGGGATTCGCTGATATTCAAGTTTAAACGAACAAGCCTGCGTGTGATTGGAAGACTGACAAAAGGATAGACGTCTTTGTTTTCTGGGTTTTCCAGCTGGACTCAGAGGCCCCTCGCGATCGGCCCGGTAGATGAAAGAGACACGGTTCCCCACCTCTCAGTTCTACAACCACAGATTAGAAAACCTTCTGATTCCTACAGCTTTGGGAGAATTTACCTGTCCAAGTGTAGGAATAACATGGGAATTATGTACCGGGGAAGATATTCCCTTATAGTGGGGAAACTTCAGCGATACAGACCCCCCTGTAGGATCCACTCGTCGGGTTGAACCTGCCGACCAAAATAATCAGTTCCCATCGCACGTCTCCGTATTTACGACCACCCAGGGGGGGGCATTTTTTATTCATGCACACTTTTATAAACTGGACAGCAGTTTCACTCCTCCAACCCCCCATCCACTCCTCCCCCTCCCCTCCCCCTGTATGTCCAAACAAACTGTGATTCATAATTCATATGATTTATGATGTATCGGGACCACCGGAGTACCGCCGTTGAGTCAGCCACTCGTTTATACATGCACACACTACTGATAAAGTAAAACTAGATGTAGATGCATTGGATGATTTCATTCAAAACCCGCTCATGTGTTTATTATGCACAATAAATCTAAAACCACTTGGGGTGTCAAAGCGATCTGTTGCCGTGGTTTCATTGCCAGGCATGATGATAAGTCGGCTTATGAATTGCCTGGATAGCAACACATGCATATTAATGGCCGGCGTTTTTTTGGGGGATGTCTATGCGCTATGACCAATGCTAAATAAATTTTAGTTTTAGTTTTTAACGGCAACAAACTTATACCGTGGTCAGCCGCTGGATATTCAACCTCTCCGCTTTAAGGACACATGAAGACTTGCACAGACGCATGTCATGAATATTGATTTGCCGAAACCTATGCCGGATTTATTGGGAGATATGTGCAGCGTGGAATGGTCTATATAACCCTATCACAGTGTTAGTTTGCCATTTGTGATGTATCCATACGACCATACTAACCGCACGCTATCATATTTCATATCTTTGGTTTTAGGAAATATCCTCCTCCTAGGAAAAGAAATATTAAATAAAGGAAAAAAAGGAAAATCCTCTTTATCAAACATTCACATTTTCCACAACTCCATCTGAAATGGGTCTCTGTGCGTGGCGGTTGGCGTTAGTGTTTGTGATTAGCATACGAGAGGCGCTATTTGACCCGCCTGAGTCAGTTGCATTTAGCGTTCATTTTGAGTCGCCCTCCCTTTTTGTTCCTGATTACCTTGGCTATCACCTAGCGCCGCCTGTGAGCCTAACGAATGCTGATGTCTATATGCGTGATGGGTATTACACAATGAAAATGTTTCAGTCAAACTCACTATGTGGGGTAATTGACGCTGTTTAAAAATGCGGCACATGTGACGCACGATAGCACAGGCGTATACATATAATACGTATGTGCACACGCGCACACACACTTGGGAGGACATATACACGTGTGTACACACACACACACGTGCACAAACGCACGCTGCGTGCCCAGGCACTTTCTGATCTGACCCGTCAAAACTCATTAGGGCTTAAAGCATATTTCCTAGTGACACCCGCAGTCTCCATTAGAAAACTACCAATTACTGTTGAAAGATATTCCCCCACCTGCCCGCTCCATTTGCATATGATTGGAGCGATCAGTAAAAATGAGAGCATTTTGGCGCTGCTAAAAAATTCACAGCGCGAAGTCGGATCAAGCGTGTGGGGGGGGGGGGGGGGGGGGGGGTGTTATGGTAATGTAGAGTCAGCGCTTTAACTGCAGGTTTTGAAAGTTGCTGCAACTGTGGGGGTGAGAGTGGGGTTATGTACTTAATGAAAAAAGTGCTGGTACGGATACGGGTTCTGGACGCGTGTCGCCACAACCTTGCAGCGCTCCTCTGTTTTCTCCCCCGGTTTGGTTTTTGCACGGAGAGAGTGGATCTAAACATTACCAATTTAAATACATTTTAATACAAGGGGCGGCGGGATAACAGGTTTCTGTCGTGGGAGGACGGCCGTGCAAGCAGTGCAGTTTTTGCACAATTACGAATGTTTTTAATGGTGAAGTTTTCCATAATGCGTTTATTTGGAAGGGTCGGGTTTTCTCTGTGTCCGTGCATGTATGTGTTTCAGATTCAGATTACTTTATTCGCCATTTATGTAAACACAAATGGAACGTGATACGACATTACTGGTCTCAGCGAGTCTCGGCACATAATTATGGATAATATACACTGGGTGTCACACGGCAAAATAAGAGGGTTGTAGGGTATCGGGGGCTGTTTACTACTAGAGGTTATGCCTAGGGCCAGAATGCTCCTCCCACATCCTAACCTAGGTTTGGGGCAGTGGAAGCGCTGAATCCCAGACAATACAGAAAAAGGATATAAACGCAGGCCGAAGGTGGGGGCCCGGAGGATTTCTCCCCGCTCCCTCTATTGCAACACCTCATGGCTTCAGGCTGAAAAGCGGTCCGTCTGAAACAGGGAAGCAGTGCACTCCAAGCGAAGGCCAAGATACCTACCACCACAAGGGAGGACTATAATGTAGTGTCCTGCTGGCTGCAAGGAATAACATGGCTAAAACAAGCCAAGCTCCCACGTTCATGCGGTACGGTTAGTCAATGCACACTTTTACTGATCTCGACAGTTTGACAAGTGAAATGCACCACGCTCCAATCCTCCACAGTTTCAATACCACAGTTCGTACAATCCACTCACTGACTGTGGTATTCCGATATGTTGTATCCACTCAGCCATGATTGGCGAACAGCGCTGCAACAATGTATCCCAATGGCTTGAGGTTCTGCTCATTCCGCAGCTCGGTGATCACAACAGTCTGTAAACAAATAATTCCACAGAAAGCAAGCAGCAAGAGAGTCGTGTGTACCAGTAATCCCACAGGTCGGCGTCCTCGTTTTCGTCTTCCGACTCTCGCTGTCACCTGTCAACACTCTTCACCTTTTTGTTTGAGTTTGCGGGGGTTCCATGGTTCCATGGCCCTATGCGCCAGTCAGCCAATCCAATGCTCCTCCAAACATGTGGGCACTCCCCTGTAACGTAAGAGAGGGAACTCCCATGTGTAGGTCCCATACAGCTTGAATGAATATACACACCTAGCTAATCTGTCATTCACCCGCCTGATGTCATTGGCTCCAGCGCATATCACAATATCAGCAGGATGGCTCCCCACTTCTTCATTGGGAATCCATGGACCTCATCTAGCAAGGGGAGAATGGACAGCATACAGATCCAGCTCTTAAAAATATAACCTCTACTGCAAGGGTGCAGTATCGTTCATGCCTCGTTAACAGCACTGCCAGGTTAATGGTGCATGATTACATTTACATTTACATTTAGTCATTTAGCTGACGCTTTTATCCAAAGCGACTTACAAGTTCTGTACGACAAGACAGCAAGAAGGGTACAACTCTATCAGCTGAGTAACAATGTTCATCAAGTGTTGCGTGTTACAGTGTAGGTTAGTTTATTAGGACAAGTGCATGACAGTAAGGTTAGTCAGGGTTAGCAGAGCAGAGCTCAGAGACCTGAGAGCTGCATCTGTAGCATAGTACTTCTACAGGAAATTACAATGATAAAGATGGTGGATGTGCACTTGCCTGCCAGGTAAGCCTATAGATCCTCACAGGACCATCACTCCAGGCTGGGCGTGTCCTCCCCTGGTAGGCTCGCCTCTCAGGGTGCAGCAGGCACATTCAGCACACACACACACACACACACACACACACACACACACACACACACACACACACACACACACACACCCATGCACACAATGGCACTGACCAGGCTCCTTTGTCATAGCGAGTACGGTCCCACATCTGTCTCTTGGTACCATTTGCTTGTACACACTCATAGGCCTCAGTCAGTGTCTGGTGGTGGCTGTGAATCCACCCCTCCAGTGTGGCCTTCGGTTGCGGGGGTGAGACGCCATGTATCAAGTCCACTGGTAGCCTGGCATGGCGGCCAAACAAAACAAAATGAGGAGTCATACCGGAACTAGCATGGATGGCGTTATTGTAGGCTTGTACCAGGTACGGAAGCTGATGGTGCCAGTGTGGTTGGGTGTCTGGGTCGAGGGAGCTCAACAGAGAGAGCAGTGTCTGATTCAAGCACTCACAGGTCCCATTGCCCTGTGGGTGGTATGGAGTCGTCCGGCTCTTCACACACCCGTACACATCGCACAACTGCTGTATCAGTCGGGACTCAAAAGCGGCTCCTTGATCTGTCAAAAAACGTTCTGGGCACCCAAAGGGCTGGATCAGTGCAGTCCACAGTGCCTTGACTGTACTGGGCGCCGTCTGATCCTTGGTGGGTACGGAAAGGGCGTAGCGAGAGAACAGGTCGGTCATCACCAGGATGACCTACACAACCTAATGATAAGTAGTCCAGGCCCACCACCTGAAATGGGTAGCTACTCACGATGGGTCTCAGGGGCGCCTGTTGCTCTAGTCCTGCCTTGCTTACTGCACATGTGGGGCACCCCTTGGTCCAGATCTGTATTGCCTTGCTCATGCCCTCCCAGAAGAAATGCCACCGCAGCAGGGAAGGCACCTTCTCGGCACTAGAATGGCCAGCTGCCCGAGAACCTTGGCCCGACTGATGGGTACAACAAGTTGGTCAGCTGACAGGTGTGTATCGAGTTCCGTCACTCTCTGCACAATGAGCCCCCCACAATGAGGTTCAGGCACTCCCATTCTGCAAGCAAGCCCTGTATGCCTGGGGGTAGTTGACCGCGGCGGTCCGAGGGTGGTGGTGTCCCCTCGGTCAGCCATAGATGGACTTGGCGCAGGTCTGGGTCCTCCTGCTGGCTCCGTACCCAGTCAAGTTCCCCTGGGGCTGCCACATCGGTGGCCGCAGTTTCCTCAGCTGCACTGCCTGGCTGGCTCTGCCCTTCAACTGCATGGACCGTCGTGCTCCCAGTCCCTGGCAACCGGGACAATAGATCTGCATTCTGATTGACAGCCCCTGGCCGGTATTTGATCACATAGGAGTATTTCGCGAGTTGAGTTGCTGCTTGTGTGCTCCCAGTCTGGCTGTTTCCAGGTGCACAAGCGGATTGTTGTCCGTGAAGATAGTCAACTGGGCCCCCCAGAGTAATCTTTGAATCTTTCAGTCACCGCCCACTTCAAAGCCAGCAGCTCCAACTTGAAGGAGCTGTAATTCTGGTTGCTGCGCTCCATCTGAGAAAGGCCGCGACTGGCGTATGCAATGACCCGCTCTCGGCCCTCCTGGCTCAGCCCCTCCAAGCTGGTATCCGTGTAGAGTCTGAATGGCTGGCCGTAGTCAGCGAAGGCCAAGATGGGGGCCTCCAAGAGGTTCTGTTTCAGCTCATCAAATGCTTGCTGACAGGATGGCACCCAGGTCACCGGTGCAGAGGGTTGTCCAGCAGTACCCTGGAGCAGTCGGGGCAGGGGGGCTGCGATCCGGTCAAAGCCAGGGACGAACCGCTGATAGTATCCCACAAATCCTAAGAACTACTTAACCTGCTCGGCCGTGGTGGGCACAGGCCAGATGCCGACGGCCTGAGTCTTCTCAGAGTCAGTTGCCACCCCCTGGCCTGACTACATGTCCCAGGTACTTCACTTCCAGGTGTAACAACCTGCACTTCCCCGGCTGGAGTTTGATTCCGTCCTCCTGGAGCAGATGGAACACCCTCTCAAGATGGTTTAAGTGGCTCTGAAAGTCTGGGGAATAGACTATCACATCATCCAGGTAAATAAGGAGGTGGTCATGCACCTGACTACCCAGGCAGCGCTGCATTAGTCACTGGAATGTGGCCGTTACACAGGCCGAAGGGCATCCGTTCAAACTGGTACAACCCCAGTGGCGTGGCAAAGGCTGTCTTCTCTTGGTCCTCCAGTACCACTTCCACTTGCCAGTACCCGCTGGCCATGTCCAGGGTACTGTACCAGGTAGCCTGGGTCAAGCTGATCAACGACTCCTCTATCCGAGTCAGCGGTAATCTACACAGAAGCGCCAGGATCCATCCTTCTTGCGTATTAACACCACTGGGGCCGCCCATGGACTGGAGCTTTCACTCACCACCTTGCTGTCAACCATCCCCTGCAGCAGTGTTCTCAGCTCGGCATATAGATTGGGTGGAATCGGATGGTACCTATCCCGGATCAGTGGGAATATTATGTTAAACCACCTTGGTACGCCCAAAGTACTCCTCATGTGCGGGCGAATACATGGGTCCACCGGTGCAGCATGGCAGCGAGTTGTGCTTCTTGGTCTATTGTCAGTCCATCCCCCTTCAGATCCAGGGCTGGATGGTCAGCCGGTGTGGGTTCAGTTACCGGGCGCACATCCACTTCTACCACCCCAGAATCAGATGGTTGGCCCCATGCACAGCCTGCAGGGGGACCAGGGACACCGTGGCCAGGGAGCACCGCTGAGGGATTAGCACAGGGGAGAGGTGGGGGTTACAAATATGCAGTGGCACCGTACCTCCTCATACTCAGCTGAGGGACCGAGCTACTCCCCAGCCGTGCTCTCCCGCCACCATCGGTGTGGTCTTCCACCAGCACAGGCAGCCCAGGGGACCCAACCTTGGAGTAACATCTGCCCAGACCACAATCTCTGATTCTGGGGGCACCAGGACAGGGGCCTGTCGCCGCAGCCTAGCCATGCCGCTGGGCATGTCTGCTGGGGGGGGGGTGCCTGTTGGCAAAGAGGAAATGCCTTCTCCTAAACACTCCGGGCCACTGGAGGGACAGTGGACTTGCGTCTTGCCCTGGGTGTCCTCTTCTGTAGAAGCTTGTTCCTCTTGCTCTATGGAGCTTGCCTCCTGACAAACTTCCTCTAAGGTTGCCTCTGGGTTCGTCTTAGGTGGTGCAGGAGCTCACATTTAATGGGGCCTTCCCGCAGGCCCTTAGCAAACTGTGCCCGCAGTCTCTTGTTTTGCTCTCCTGCGTTATCTGTGTCACTGACTCGCCACATGTGACGGCACTCTCGAAGCCGCAGGGTGAATTCCTCCATCCCTTCCTTCTCAGCTTGCCTACAGTTGAAAAACTCCTCTTGAAGAGTCACGGAAGACCGATTGTCCCCATACTTCAGGATTAATGCCTTACTTACTTCTTGGGGGGAAGCCTTAGTAGCCGCTGGGAGGAGCATGGCCTCTCTATGTGCGTGGCCATCAAGGGAGCTGAACAGAAAGTCTATTCCCTGTTGGGGTGGTAAAGCTTGTGCTCATAAAAAGGCCTCAACCTGGGCTAGCCATTTAGTGGTCCCTTTTTGCCCCACTAAACTTAGGAACCCAATGTGACCCCAAGTGCCAGGGCATCATTACTGTATTTACTGCTAGCAAACCAGTCTCTCTAGGATTTTCATCCACCATATTTTCTGTGGACTATGGGGAATCCTACCGACTATGCCAAAAGATGTCACTCGACCAGCATTTCCCAAACTTAGGGTCGCGACCCAAAATTGGTCGTGGAACCGTTTGTATTGGGTCGCCAATCAAATAAATGTTTTAAATAAATAAAAAGGCTGTAGATGTGTTGAATCTGGGTTTTCTACTCTAGCATACCTGAAAAACAAATACAGAAACAGACTAAATGCTCAGCATGACCTCAGTGTTGGTGACAGGTATAGACAAGACGGGTTGTTATGGTCACGTCATTCACTAAGGGGTCACGTGGTGTTGTAGTATGAGTAAAAGTCAGGGGAAACAGGGAAGTCATACTTTGTTGACCGCACGTTACACAATATTAAATCAAGCTGTGATTTGCTATTAATGACGTTACTATATCAACTGCTTTTAATCGCAATAAAGTAACTAAACGCAGTATCCTGGAGCAGTGATTTCATGACAATCGGCGCGTCTGGCAGGTAGAATTATTTACCCGGTTTAGTCTCTCGGTGACTCCATAAATGTTTGGATAGTCGCCATACACTCAAAATAGCACTTTCAAAAACCAAGCCCAGAATAGATCTGCTGGTTGAAAACGTCAACCAGCCACATACCTCTCATTAGATTTCATTGTGCCATAGATGAAATATCTAGCATGATGTCAGGTCAGTAGAATTTTAAAATAAGTCAGTACAAATTAATCAGAATGTTGCTCAATGTTTGGGTTTAAGGTTGAGGGACGGAGGGAGGGGGTAAGAAATGGAGAGTGGAAAAAGTGGTGAGAAATAGAAAGGAGAGTAGAACATGTGTGTTAATTTAAAAGTGTTACAAAATTGTATGTACATATGTTATGAAGTGGTGAGCAACTTAACATTACACTCTGATTATTGCTGTGATGTACTTTTATAATTAAATAAATACATTTCATATACATTTGAAATTCATGGTTTGTTGTGTTCAGTAGTTTATAAATGTATGTTATGGCAATTCATGATGTAAGTTTGGGTCCCGGGGAAACACCAAATTTCTCTTTTGGGTCTCAAGCTGAAAAAGTTTGGGAACCCCTGCACTAGACCCCAATGGAAAGTACCCCAGTCTACAGCTAGGAGGTGCAAACACGCAGGTCTACTTTCCAAATGTTCAGTTGAACTCAGTGGCGGCTGGTGAATTCTTCAGGGGGGGGGGCGGAATTAATTAGTATCCCCCTCCATCTCTCCTTCTCTCTCTTTCTCTCTCTCTCTCTCACTCACACACAGCGCGACGTGGAATCGATTCGTTACACAATCAGACCTAGTATGTGTAGTATATACCAAGAATAACTTCAGTATGAGTACAGGGCTGTACACAGATTTTGCATATTGTTAAACGAGCCAAGGCTAGCTATTAAACTATCGATATGAATCGAAAATGGGGGACCCTGATGTAAACAAGACAAACGTCTTTCTCTGGTCTGCATCCCCTTAACAATTGTATGTATTGAGCCGTACTGTATTGTACGAGGCCTGCCACGATAACACATTTTGCTGGGCGATTAATTGCCCCTGAAAATATCGCGATAAGCGATATTATTGCGACCGGTTAGAGAATTTTTTTTTGAGAAATGTATTTCCCAAAACTTTTATTTTGAAGCCCACCGCTCCGTCTTTTCCGGTGTTTTAGACTTTTATTTTGAAGCCCACCGACCGGACCGGAAGTATTGTTGTGATTATCCTAGCAGAACCTATGAGCCGACAACTTGTCTCGTCCGGTTCTGTGTTTTTGAGCTAATGATAAAACAAATATTGAGATTGTTGGTGAACAACTAACTTTAGGTTAGTTTTAACGTTAGCTACTAACGTTAGATGCAGCTACTACAGGCAATCAACGATGAGGAGGAAGCGTCAAAGCAGTATATAATAGAATAGCTGTGGTGCGTAGGCACTGCAGCACGACTCGAAACTACCTACTACGTTATAATAAATGAATTCATGTTTAACTTGTCCCCATGTCCAGTCCTTTGACCCCACCCGTTCATTGTAAACAATGATGCATGTAATTGTATTAATGTTATTCTGTGTTGTAGCTATGCTATACATTGTATTTCGTTTGTTAGCTATTTAGCTAATGTTGTTAGCATTGAATGAGAATCAACACTCGATCTTTCATCTTTATTTAGCAGTCCAGTTTCTCCGGGCAGTAGCGAGTAACTACTTGGGTCTAAAAATAGCTAACGTTACACTATAAATAACGCTACTTGGTTAAAAGGAGCAACACTATTGAGAAATGTAGTTAAGCTATGTGGCGTTGCCCCACGGAGCTCCTGTGCTGTGCTCTGTAGTAAAGCCAGCGGCCCGCCTCCCAACACGGACAGTGACTGACAAGGGGCACTGGTTCCGCCTCATTAAAACAAACGCGCAAATAGCAATTAATCGCGCCCGTCAAAATCATTGCATTAATTTTAATTATCGCGGCAATTAATCGATTTATTGCTTATCGCGGCAGGCCTAATTGTACCCATTCTGCAATCTGTTAAATAAAGCTTTCATTCATTCATTCATTCATTCATTCATTCATTCATTCATTCATTCATTCATTCATTCATTCATTCATTCAAACATAGACGATATTGAACAAGCCATAATCCACTTATTTTAAATCCAAAAGAAACTCCACTCTCTCTCTGATCAATACAATTAATGAACACATATGTATATCTTGTCATTTTAAACAAGTTACCATTCATTGTCTGGTTGATTATGATCCACCCGCGACGAAATTAATGAGTTAGTTCAACAATAACACAGCATAGAGAGAGCGAGAGAGAGCGAGAGAGAGAGAGAGAGAGAGAGAGAGAGAGAGAGAGAGCGAGCGAGCGAGAGAGAGAGAGAGAGAGAGAGAGAGAGAGAGAGAGAAAGCGAGAGAGAGAGCGAGAGAGAGAGAGAGAGCGAGAGAGACCGCAACTCACTTTGTTTAGTTTAGTTTAGTCCAGGAGGGCTTGATATGTCCAGGCTGTTGATGTATATGTCCACTGTCCAGGCTGTTGATGTATATGTCCACTGTCCAGACTGTTGATGTATATGTCCACTGTCCAGACTGTTGATGTATATATCCACTGTCCAGACAGCATCCAGCTAGCCATTATAGCGTGTTGTTGTTTGTTGTCGAACCAGCTAAGACAGAGTATAGCCTACCCTAGTTCGAGAAGCTTTGTTGTCCAGACTCCAGGCTTGAACTTTCCATAAAAGTGTCCATATAAATCTATTTAGTTAGATCCAACACTGTCTGAAATATCCACTGTCCAGAGTAGACTGCATCCAAACAGCTTCTTGTTAGGCACCACAACACAACAGCATCGAACAGCCTGCAGTGCAAACTACCTGGTGTTCTATCGCCCTGCTCTAAGACAAACTCTAACCTTAACCAACTTTGAAAGAGTGCCTAAGCTTAACCGTCGAAAGAACTTGCCGTCACGCTCTAAGACAAACTCTAACCTTAACCAACTTTGAAGAGTAACTACCTAACCAGTGTAGAAACTGGCGTCGGCCAATCAGAGAGCGTCTCCGAGAAATGCGGCTAGAGCTTCTTCGAGAAATGCGGCTACGGAAAGTATAGACGCTGCTTGTTTAGATGATATAGATCGCTTGAAAACGCGTCCGGCTTCCATCATATTACATCATATTTCAACGCACAGTGCGTTACGTGCGTTGACCTATTTGATTGGCTGCGAGGATACAGCGATGAAACCAGTGCACGCCCACTGTAAGCGCTATTGCATCTAGCCCAAGAGAAATGCGGCTACGGAAAGTATAAAGGCGGTATTATTCTCTATCAGAGAGTCACTTCCTGTTAATGAAAACAATTATTTATATTTGATATATTAACGGTATATTGTGCATTGGAAACACAAACATACTTAAAATGAGTAAATATTATTCATTTTAAACATGTTTATTTTATTTCGGGGGCTAAAAAAAAAAAAAAAAAGTAAAATCTTCTTCTTCTCTCTTTTAACCAGGGAGGGCGGCGCTCTAGCGCCCACTATCGGCCAGCCGCCACTGGTTGAACTACCAAAAATGATTCCCCAATGTATCCCAATGGCTTGAGGTTCTGCTCGTTCCACAACTCGGTGATCACAACAGTCTGTAAACAGATAATTCCACAGAAAGCAAGCAGAAAGAGAGTCGCATGTACCATCAATCCCACAGGTCGGCGTCCTTGTTTTCGTCTTCCGACTCTCGCTGTCACCTGTCAACAGTCCTCACCTTTTTATTTGAGTTTGCGGGGTTCCAAGGCACCGCCCCTAGCGCTAGTCAGCCAATCCAATGCTCCTCCGATGGCACTCCCCTGTAACGTAAGAGAGGGAACACCCATGTGTAGGTCCCATACAGCTTGAATGAATACACACACCTAGCTAATAGGTTCTGCACTCGCCTGATGTCATTGGGTCTCATTCCCGAATGGATTTACGACCAAAAATGTCCTCTTAGGCAGATTTCTGCCCATTTAAGACATATTAGGGCTAGTAGCGCGATTCCCCAAATGTTCCTGAGATCGGATTTGAGCGTGGCTGAGAGCAGATTTAAGAGTGCTGAGGACCACACTTATGATTGATTGACTAATTGAACATTTTATTAACTTGACAGACTGTGTTCTCATAGTGATTCCTTCATGTCAACGCTACAGGCCTCCTTGGAATTAATTACTTAATCATAATTAAAATAAATATGACAATATTTGTACGATAAGAAATTACGCATTTGATGTCGGAAAAATAAATAATATGGATTCATCTGATCACAGGGCAGCTGGATTAACCTTATCTGAACCAGCTGTCCAGGCGCTGTCCACCGACTATTTTCATGTTGAGCAAGCGCTACATTGCACCTCACTGCCTACCTGTTATTCACTCTCAACATGGATAAAACAAAGTATAATAAGAATTCTTTAGGTGGTGGTAGTTTCTCTATTTGGACATTATAGCTAACATATAGCCTAGCCTAGTTGGTCTGATATATAATAAAACATTTTTTTTTTTTTTTTATATGTTCAGAGGGGCCAGATATTATTTCTGTGATATAGCCTATACACCAACACTGAAATGACAGTGGATAAATAAATAAGAACTAAAGCTAATCATGTGGAAATAGACTGCATTAATATTCCATAAGTCTTGTGTGCGCCAGTTTAGCCTACGTGTCTAATGAATGAACAGTATATAGGCTTATATTATTCTGATTACTTGTTTCATTAGGATTTAGTAGATACTATATATATGCTCTGCCCTACTTACAGTATAAGTGCAGTCTGTACTTATACTGTACGTAGAACATATATATAGTATCTACTCAATCCTAATGAAACAAGTTGTAACTGAGGGGTACAATTCCCTGACTGTATTGATAAGTATGGTATCATTAAACCACTACCGCTTTATGTACTTTAATTACTGGCCATACAGTACATGATATATAAATATAATGAACACTTCCCACAATGAATCGGTTCTACACAAAGTTGTCTTTAAGTATTTATTGCAGCAAAAGGTACATAATATACTTATCTATTATACTTTGAATGCACTTGTAAGGCAAAGGAATGTGCGTAGGCAAATCAACAATGAATGTCCATTCTCTGGTTACGCAGGAGGTAATTATACAACCTGAATCTTAGGGAATTATATCTATGGTACACTAGTAATATATAGCGGGAGATACTGGAAGGGTCCCCCCGGTTGTAAGCCAGCAGGGGTAGAGGATCTGTCGGTAGTAGAGAGTCTGGTCAACGATGACTAAGGAGACTCCAAGTACAGGAGACGGTGCAATAGCCTCTTGATCCACAGACGAATACAGCTGTTCTCCGTAGACTGTAGCTCCACAGTGAAGAAAGCTAGCCGGCCTCAGGCTCTCTGAGGCGCGGACTCGACTGGTCTCCTCACAGGGTAAATCCAACACGTGTAGGCGTCGGCGATTCTCCGCTCCATAAATCACAGGACCAAAACAAATATAATCCAGCCGCAAAGGGCTATGTGGTCGTCGGGTAGATTAATCCAGTGTACATGTCCACACGGTTCTCGTCTAGGTCTCCTCGGGTGAAAGCGCCATGAAAGCAGCCCAGCCTGGATAAGCACTCTAGCTGGTACGAGGAAGCGTTGGTGATGCTGGTCACTGTAGAACTTTAGCCGCACGATACACTATACACAAATAGACTATTACTGACTTAATAGAAATATGTCGCACTCGACGGTATAGCGCCAAACTCTGACAATTCAGTTATTAATTCGCACGCGGTCTCAATGCTCTATTTGGGGCCAAACAGGCCATACTTCACCGCACGGAGTATCGTGGGTGAGGCTTCAACTTATTGGGTAACTCTTGACTTCTGACTAAGTGCTTCTGTATTCACCTGCACCATATTTATATGCACGGCGAACAAACTAGTGCCAACCTCATTTCTGTCTCGTAGCCCTGGGCAAGGCCGGGCTTGTACAGACATGTCTTGAGGGTGACTTTGAACCTGACTCCGGAGGCATGGCTCTGGCGCCTGTGGACCGCTGTCCAATAGGAGAATGAAATATTATGGTCTGGGCTAAAGGGATATTCCGTGTATATGTACAAGGAATATACAAGGGATATCAAACGATATACAAATACTATGCAATATATATCAATCAATGAATATATATATTCGGTTTAATCTGATCCTTTGTAACAGCCGCACCCTAATTAGTCCCACCTAATTAGCTAAGCAGAGACAGATTAACCGCACTGTCCACTACTCAATGTCTGTTGTGAGGGGTCGGGCAGTTCCCAAAGTCATGGGGTCATGGTCGTCATCGATAGTATCGGGGAGCCTTGGCAGTTCTATTAGCCTCGCCACGGGTCGGGTGTAGATCCGTCCTTGGACGAGCACTTCGGCTGCTCGGACCTTTCCGTCGGCACCGGTGATCACTTTGCTTACGCGGCCAGCCGGCCACATAGCTCGGGGTAGTGACTGGTCGATAATCATGATGACTGTTCCTTCTGTCAAATTGTCTCTCTCTTTCACCCATTTCTGGCGGGTCTGTAGAGACGGTAGATAGTGGAGTAGGAAGCTGTTCCAAAACTTGTCAGCCAATACTTGACTGTACCTCCACATTCTTCGGCCGTTCGCTTCTTCAGGCCTGTACATTGTCTGTGGTAGCGCGGGGTCCAGCCGCCCCATCAAGAGTGTGTTGGGGGTGACTGGGTCGACATCTGCTACATCACTTGAGACGTAACCGAGGGGCTTTGAGTTCAATACTCCCTCGATCTCCGTGAGGACTGTCATTAAGTTTGTCCCGTGATCAGACAATAATATAGACGGTTTGCCTTTCCGCGATGTGAATCTTCGGAAGGCCATAAGGAATGAGTCTGTGCTCATGGTTGGAAGGAGTTCTATATGCATCGCTCGGGTGGTCATGCATTTGAATACAATACCCCACCGCTTCTCGGTTCCTCTTCCTTTCTTTATATACAGCGGGCCGAAACAGTCCATACCGGTGGAGTGAAAAGGCTTGTCGCCGAGTCTGAGGCGACAGGGAGGTAGGTCAGCCATCCGGGGTATACTGGGCTGCGCTCGCCACTTACGACAGTCTAGACAGGTTCGCTGGAAGCGCCGCACTGCTTCTCTCCCTTGCAGTATCCAATAACGACTTCTGATCTCCGCGAAGACTCTCTCTGCCCCGGCGTGATGCACATCCTCGTCGTATTTCTTTATGATCAGCTCTGTGACCTTGTGTCGGCTGTTTAAGACTATCGGGTACTTGACGTCATCCGGTAAGTCTGGAGCTCTCCGCAGACGACCACCCACTCTGATGAGACCATGGGCGTCGCTCTCGGGGGCTAGGTGGAGCAGTCTGCTGTCTGATGGGACGGGCTTTGCTCCCTGTAGACAGTCTAGCTCATCGGGGAACGAGTCTCTCTGGGCTCGTTGTAGTAGAAGAAGTTCTGCTTCTTCGTA
Organism: Notolepis coatsorum; assembly: GCF_963971535.1. Classification (NCBI taxonomy): domain Eukaryota; kingdom Metazoa; phylum Chordata; class Actinopteri; order Aulopiformes; family Paralepididae; genus Notolepis; species Notolepis coatsorum. Next base: position 40,377,378 of record NC_140176.1, on the reverse strand, counting down.
GTCAGCTGCTGTAATGTCAGTAGTGAGCTGAACCTCTGGGTGGTGCCACAGGAATGTCTTTAGCTGCGCACTCTCTAGGGTGAGGCAATCGTCTATGTCGGGGTCTGTGGAGACGAGTGTGTTCAATCCACAGAACATAGATTTCTTGTTTTCGGCCTCCTCTTTACTCGCTTCCCGTGGGGTGGGTGTAGGCCACTCTTCTTCCGGGAGCTTGAGGAACTCTGGCCCGTCACTGTATAGGTTGTGACGGGTGAGGTCATCCAGGGACATTCCCCGGGTGATGACGTCAGCTGGGTTGTGTTTTGTGTCCACATACCTCCAGCTTGCTATTTCTGTTAAATCTTGAATCTCTGTGACTCTGACTCCCACGAAGACCTTGTATCTGCACGAATCAGACCGGATCCATGTGAGTACTGTCGTGGAGTCTGACCACAAGATTGTTCTTTGCACCGGAATGGTGAGTTCACGTTGGATTAACGTGGCGAGTTGCGCTCCTGCTAGGGCTGCGCAGAGCTCTAGACGCGGGATAGATTGTTGCTTTCGTGGGGCTATTCTTGAGCGAGCCAGGATGAAAGCAGTATGTATTTCTCCTCCCTCCTCTCGGGCACGCAAGTAGGCCACCGAACCGTAGGCTACTTCGGAGGCGTCGCTGAAGACGTGCAGGTCCATCTGGCACGTCTCCGGCCTCACTGTGGGTGGGAAGTAGCTGCGGCGTATGTTGACACCTGGGAGTGAGCTGAGTTCCGTCTCCCACTCTCTCCATGTGGATGCAAGGTGTTCGGGTATGGGGTCGTCCCAGCCCTGGTCCTTGTCCCATAACGCTCTTACAATCATCTTTGCCCTGGTGGTGTAAGGTAGAATACATCCCAACGGGTCATATTGTCTGGCGAGTGTTCTGTATACACTCCGTCTGGTGGTCGGTAGTGCAGTCGACCTTCCCTGCTCCTTGGTCAGGGGTGTGTGTTTATAATGGAGCGAGTCTGTTTTGAAGCGCCAGATTAGTCCTAATGTCATTTCTTGGGCTTCTCCTGGGATGGTCGCCATCCAGGTCTCGCTGCTTGCTGCCTTGTCCTCGGGGGAGAGGCTGCGCAATACTTGCGGGTCGCTGCTGGCCCACTGCCTGAGATCAAAGCCGCCTTTGATCAGGGAGGCGCGGAGCTTGAGTAGAAGGGCCTCGGCTTCTTCTGGCGTCGAGACGCTTTGCAGACAGTTGTCCACGTAGAAACTATTTCCTACACTTTGTCGGACCTCTTCATCAGCTGCTGGGTCCTCTGCGACGTGTTTTTGCAGTGCAAACGTAGCACAGCATGGGCTGCATGTGGTTCCGAAAGGGAGGACTTCCCATTGATAGATGGCTGGTTGCTCATCCCCGATCCTCTCTCTCCATAGGAACCGCAGCAGGGGCTTGTCCTCTGGGGAGAGGCTGCGCAATACTGGGGGGTCGCTGCTGGCCCGCTGCCGGAGATCAAAGCCGCCTTTGATCAGGGAGGCGCGGAGCAGCGCACGACGTCGCCAGTCAGTTTTCTTTATGTGTCCCGCTGTGATTAGCTTGTTAATCTCAGCGCGGTACACCGTCTCTTGAGCGGGGTCTCTGGCTAGGCGCCGCTCTGTGTTCAATAGATACCGCTCCGTCGCTTCTTTTGGGGCGTGGAAGGTAGGCATACCCTCTCGCCTCAGGAGTGGAGTTGCGTATCTCATCACTCCGTTGACTTTGACTCTCTTTGTCCCTTGCTCGAGGAGGGCTATAGCGTAAATGTCTTCCTTGGAACGAATGTCTTTCTTTTCGTTCTTAAAGGGCATTGTCTCTAGTGTCCATAGCCTCTCGACATGCTGTAGGAGGGTGGTGTCTTCTTCTGTCACTCTGGAGTGGAGGCAGTTAGTGGCTGCTGTTCGGTTAAGAGACTTAGCGAGGGGGCCTTGTAATGTCCATCCTAGGCGGGTCTCGACTGCTGCAGGACAGCCTCTGGGCCCTGTGTGGACCCGGTCTATCGGGACGATGAGGTCTGCATGGTCGGAGCCTATCAGCAGGGTCGGGGTGGCACCGTCTATGAGCGGTATAGGTAGTTGACGCAGGTGCACATATTTATCCATCAGCTTGGCGATGGGGTAGGTGTACTGCGACAGGCCTATTTCTTGGCTGGTGAAAGCATTAGTAATCCTATACCGTCTCTCTGGCTGCCCGCTTGCTGCGATAGTGAAGGAGACATTCTCGCCCTTTATCGTCTTTAGATCTCTTCTTATTGTCCGAATCGTCATCTGGTTTTCGCTCCCCCGCAGCCCCAGCTGGGCCGCAGCGGACGCGAGGAGAAGGGTCTTCTCTGACCCGTCGTCAAGGACGGCGTAAGTGTCCATGACCTTATCTTGGTAACTCAGTGTTACGCGGACCACCTTTAAGAGCACCCGGGCGCCCCCGCTGCTGGCGGGGTCAATGTACATAACACTTGACTTTGTGCTGCTTGAGGGTGCAGGCTTTCTTCTGTTACTGTCGTGTAGGACATCTAGGTGGGCTCCGTCACACCGACTACACCTCTTCTTTAAGCGGCAATCGGCTGCCATGTGACTGCGCGCACATCGGTAACAGCGTCGGTTGGACTTTATCCATTGACTCACCTCGTCGGCGGTCATCTTCTTGAACGTGTCACATTGTGACAACCATTGTTCCTTTTCGCAGTACGGGCACACCATCTTCCACTTCTCTTTCATCGAGGGGGTACTGTGGTTCTTGCTGCTCGGTACTGATTCTGATTGGTGCATGACGGTCACCAATCTTCGGCCATCGTTTGCTCTCCTAGGTCCCTCTCTGGAGCTTGGGGTGCTCCGCATGAACATATCCAACCGTAGGCTGTTGACTTCTCTCGCCAGGAAGTCGGCTAGGTCTAGGAGGGATGGCTCGGGACCGTTAGGATCACGGTGGTCTCTTTGCCGCCTGAAGCGCTCTTGTCGGGCGGGCGGAAGCTTCTCTAAAATCCTCTCGACATTAGAGTTTGCGTACAGTTCGTGCATACCCTTTTCTCTTTGCGCCCCCAGCATCCCTACCAGGGATTGTACCTTGATAGACAGGTCATCTAGTGAGCGATTGTCTGTGGCTGGGGGTAGGCGGTCAATATGCCTTATCTCTTGTATTACGTAGTCCCATATGCGTCCATATCTTTGGTCGAGTGCTGCTAGAGCCGCTGTGTATGGGGTAGTAGAGGTGGCATAGGCCAGCGCTATATTGTGCGCTCGGGGCACCTTGAGGTGCTTCAGTAGGATAGCATACTTGTACGGTTCATCAGCTACATCGGACATCATTGTCTCTAAGCACATTCGTAGCTCCGTGTACAGTGCTCTGTTCTCGTGGGTGAAGTCCGGAAATGTCGGTGTGCCAATGTATGATGCCATGGATGGCTGGCACATCGGTGAGCGTTGGAAGAGAGGCCTCCTAGGCGAGTCTCCTCTTACGCCTCTTGGTGGGCTGGTACCTGCTGGGTACCATGGCCCGCGTATCCAGGTGCTATTCCTCGGGGCTGGTCGTGCGTCAAGCTCACCCGTGAATTGAGTCGGGGGTCTGTAGCGCAGAGCCGCGGGGGTAGAGCCTGGGCTGTACTGGACCTCCTGGTCCTGTGGAGTACTGTGCTGCTGTCGGGCTTGACTCTCCTCCTCTCCCTCTTCTTCTTCCTCTGGCAGGTCCTCTAGATCCTGTAGTCGTCTATTTAGCCTCTCCGCGGTGTAGACCGTTTCTTCCTTGTAGCTGGGTCTCACTTGGACCGGTCGGGGAAGGGGTTCGGAGGGGGGTATAGGCTCTCTCTGGTGGTCGGGCTCAGGGTCGCTTGATCGGGTAGGGGAGGGTGCCCTTGACCCTTGTCTTGACGAGGCCCTGGAACCCCGTGCGGAGGGAGGGGGTGTTGCCCTGGTGATCAGCTGCTCCATTATCTGCGCTTGTAATCGGTCGCGCTCGGCTTCGCGCTTGGTGAGAGCGAGGTCGCGCTCTGCTTCTCTTTGGGCACCGGCAGCGGCGCGCTGGGCTTCGGCCCGGTCCCTTACCATATTCTCTTCCGTCTGAAGGCGTCTAATCTCTAGACGTATACGATCTTCGTCGCTCCGTTGCTGCGCTTGAAGGCGTTCTCTTTCCATGGAAGAATGTTCGCGCTCACTAAGCGTCTGTGCTTGGAGTCGATCGCGCTCTGTTGAGGCTGCTAGGCTGGCGAGGAATGCCTGTGCCAGCATCTTGTCCGCCTCGCTGGGGGAAGACGCTGGTTGAGGTGATCCGCTCCTGGCAGTACTCGTTGGAGATCTGTTCTCCTGTGGCGAGTCCTGGAGATCCATCTCCGGGGTGCTCTCCTCTTCTTGTAGCGGGTAGAGTTCCATCCCTGGAGAGCTGTCTTTATCCTGGAGCTCTCCGGGGACTACTTCTTCGGTCTTGGCGGGGGGTAAAGTCATGTCGGGTCCCTCCTGGTCCCTACCGTGAGCTTGGTCAGTTACGTTAGAACCCACTAGGGCCTCTATTGGCGGGGTAGCCTGGTCGATAGGGTCGGACATAATTTTACTATCTACTTTTTCCGCGTTTACCGTCTGTAGAAAGCTAGGTAGTATATTGGCAACGTAATCCTCTAAGTACTGAGGTGTCTGCCGTCTACGCTGCGGGCGATCTACTTTAGGAGAACCGTTTTGTGGAGTGTTCATCATAGGCCATGTCAATATTAATACCACTATATTAATATTACACTAGTTACCCTCCGGCTCGAAGGACCAATTGTAACTGAGGGGTACAATTCCCTGACTGTATTGATAAGTATGGTATCATTAAACCACTACCGCTTTATGTACTTTAATTACTGGCCATACAGTACATGATATATAAATATAATGAACACTTCCCACAATGAATCGGTTCTACACAAAGTTGTCTTTAAGTATTTATTGCAGCAAAAGGTACATAATATACTTATCTATTATACTTTGAATGCACTTGTAAGGCAAAGGAATGTGCGTAGGCAAATCAACAATGAATGTCCATTCTCTGGTTACGCAGGAGGTAATTATACAACCTGAATCTTAGGGAATTATATCTATGGTACACTAGTAATATATAGCGGGAGATACTGGAAGGGTCCCCCCGGTTGTAAGCCAGCAGGGGTAGAGGATCTGTCGGTAGTAGAGAGTCTGGTCAACGATGACTAAGGAGACTCCAAGTACAGGAGACGGTGCAATAGCCTCTTGATCCACAGACGAATACAGCTGTTCTCCGTAGACTGTAGCTCCACAGTGAAGAAAGCTAGCCGGCCTCAGGCTCTCTGAGGCGCGGACTCGACTGGTCTCCTCACAGGGTAAATCCAACACGTGTAGGCGTCGGCGATTCTCCGCTCCATAAATCACAGGACCAAAACAAATATAATCCAGCCGCAAAGGGCTATGTGGTCGTCGGGTAGATTAATCCAGTGTACATGTCCACACGGTTCTCGTCTAGGTCTCCTCGGGTGAAAGCGCCATGAAAGCAGCCCAGCCTGGATAAGCACTCTAGCTGGTACGAGGAAGCGTTGGTGATGCTGGTCACTGTAGAACTTTAGCCGCACGATACACTATACACAAATAGACTATTACTGACTTAATAGAAATATGTCGCACTCTACGGTATAGCGCCAAACTCTGACAATTCAGTTATTAATTCGCACGCGGTCTCAATGCTCTATTTGGGGCCAAACAGGCCATACTTCACCGCACGGAGTATCGTGGGTGAGGCTTCAACTTATTGGGTAACTCTTGACTTCTGACTAAGTGCTTCTGTATTCACCTGCACCATATTTATATGCACGGCGAACAAACTAGTGCCAACCTCATTTCTGTCTCGTAGCCCTGGGCAAGGCCGGGCTTGTACAGACATGTCTTGACGGTGACTTTGAACCTGACTCCGGAGGCATGGCTCTGGCGCCTGTGGACCGCTGTCCAATAGGAGAATGAAATATTATGGTCTGGGCTAAAGGGATATTCCGTGTATATGTACAAGGAATATACAAGGGATATCAAACGATATACAAATACTATGCAATATATATCAATCAATGAATATATATATTCGGTTTAATCTGATCCTTTGTAACACAAGTCATTAATGGAATAATAAGCCTATACTGCGTTAATTCATTACGCGCGTAGGCTATACAGTATACTGCGCTGCGGCAGGTTCCCGAGCTGTACTATATATGATGACAATACAATTATTCTAATCTAATTTCGATGGGTCGCAAAACGCTTCTGCATCCATTTTCCCACGGCTGCATCATTAGTTGCCTTATAAGGAGCTCTGGAGGCGTTGTTTTGTATGCAAATGACCTGAACGGGGACGCGCATTCGCGTTTCAGACTGGTGCCATTCCCCAACGCAGATATCTCAGGTGCGAACATGTGAGACACTTAAATCATATTACAAGCGTGTTGAGGACTCAGAGTGAACCTGTCATTGATTCTGTCTCAGTCGGTTCCAAGATAAGTCTTCCAAGAGAACTCTTTGGAAAATATTGGGGAATGAGACCCATTGGCTCCAGCGCAAATCACAATATCAGCAGGATGGCTGCCCACTTCTTCATTGGGAATCCATGGACCTCATCTAGAAAGGGGATAATGGACAGCATAGCATAGTACTGCTACAGGAAGTTACAATTATAAATACGGTGGATGTGGACTTGCCTGACAGCCTGCCAGGTAGGCCTATAGATCCTCACAGGACCATCACTCCAGGCTGGGCGTGTCCTCCCCAGGTAGGCCTATAGATCCTCACAGGACCATCACTCCAGGCTGGGCGTGTCCTCCCCAGGTAGGCCTATAGATCCTCACAGGACCATCACTCCAGGCTGGGCGTGTCCTCCCCAGGTAGGCCTATAGATCCTCACAGGACCATCACTCCAGGCTGGGCGTGTCCTCCCCAGGTAGGCCTATAGATCCTCATAGGACCATCACTCCAGGCTGGGCGTGTCCTCCCCAGGTAGGCCTATAGATCCTCACAGGACCATCACTCCAGGCTGGGCGTGTCCTCCCCAGGTAGGCCTATAGATCCTCACAGGACCATCACTCCAGGCTGGGCCTGTCCAGTTTTTTAAAGAGCACAATGATGTTTTAATTCAGTCAGAAAAAGCGTATTATGTCAGGAGTGTAATCTTTTCAGCTTCAGGTGTATCATTTGATTTGTTATAACTGTTTTAGTGCACCCTCTCTGAGCACAGCCAGCTCTGAGTGTATTGAGGGGGGCGTGGCTTAGTGCACCCTCTCTGAGCACAGCCAGCTCTGAGTGTATTGAGGGGGGCGTGGCTTAGTGCACCCTCTCTGAGCACAGCCAGCTCTGAGTGTATTGAGGGGGCGTGGCAGTTTTGATGTGGATGTTTTTTAACCACTAAAATGAACAAAATTGTAGCAAACTAGTAAAGATTTTTGTGGACGAGCTAGCTGATATGTTTTACAACTACTGACAACTCACTGACAGATGGGTCAATCAGGTTTAACTGAGTAGATGATGCAATCTCTTCAGAATTGAACTGAAATTGTTTATTGTTTATTAACAAATGATCCCCATTAGCTGACGCCAAGACATCAACTAGTCTTCCTGGCGTCCGAAACAACATTAAAACATTACAACATCTACAATTAAAACATAATACAATTAAAACATAGCAAGACGTACAAACCGAGGAAACACAACAACATTAACATGCAAACAAATGATATCTGAATATATAAAAATAAGGTAACATAACATATTGCATTACCCAACATTATCATTATTATTGGCTCACATGTAAGATCTTAATTAATTTTTTAAGCTTGCTACACCTCTTATGTCACGTGTGTCACTTGGAAGACAATTCCATGCCGTGATAGCCCTATATAAAACTGTTATTTGCATACTGTTCGATTTTGCATGGGGTGGAATAATCTGCCCTCTACAAATGGTTTGATTCTGTTGATATCCAGGCTCTAAAATGTTGGGTAATTTCAGCATACCTTCTGTAAAAAAAAGCAATGAGATTTAAAAACACTATTTTCATTGTACTGAAACTTTAACTGGAAACTTATCCCCATTACAATCGAGATCATTCATGTTAAACTTTCTCTCTCTCTCTCTCTCTCTCTCTCTCTCTCTCTCTCTCTCTCTCTCTCTCTCTCTCTCTCTCTCTCTCTCTCTCTCTCTCTCTCTCTCTCTCTCTCCGTGTCTGATTGTCTGGTCATTACCAGGTTGATAAAGTTGTCTGGCTGAGTGGTCAGGTCTCTTAATCAGTGCAAGAAGTAGGCCAGTAGCTGTGAATCGTAGCACATGTCAATCAGACATATAATAGCATATAATAGATCTGTTCACTGTGAAACCATATGGACAGTATACAAGCAAGAACATGTATTCACACAAGCCACCACCACACACGTGCGCACACACACACACACGCACAAACACACACACACATGCTCGCGTGTACACAAGCAAACACTCACATTTGCAAGCCTGTGCTTGTAAATATACACACACAGATGAAAGGTCAGTTAGGGTTATGGGGTGTTATGGGTGTTGATCATGGTTCTGATTACTTTGTGTGTGTGTGTGTGTGTGTGTGTGTGTGTGCGCTCGCGCGTGCGCGCGCGCGCGCGTGTGTGTGTGTGTGTGTGTGTGTGTGTGTGTGTGTGTGTGTGTGTGTGTGTAGTAGTAGTAGACTCCTCTCGATACAGTAACAGTAGGCTATGTGTGTGTGCAAGTCAGAAGCTGATTGGCTGTAATTGGTGCAATAGCTACACGGTGACATCTGACAGCTGGCGTAATGGTGTTAATCGTATGGAGGACCTGGGAGCAGTGTGACAGTATCGTGCCGTAATGAAAGGTTTGGTGATGAGAGAACCAAATGAAATCTCAGCCAGTCGAGCACATTAAAGTGAGCGGCTGCCAGCGCTCTCATTACAATCTCATCATCTCCCGTGGTCTCAAACACAACTCTGGTGATCAAGAAGAAAATCTCTCTCATTTTCACAACTTAGACGTGTTCACACTTTGTGTAGTCTCGGCCTGTATTTCTGAATTGATTAGATTAGATTAGATTAGATTAGATTAGATTCGATTAGATTAGATTAGATTAGATTAGATTAGATTCGATTCAATTAGATTCGATTAGATTAGATTAGAGATTATATGCAGGTATGTACAGACAGATGTGGATAGATATATGTACGGTAAGAATAAATATATATATATGGTATATACCGCATTATTGTAAATGCTAATACAGTGAGTTAATACAGTATGCAGTTGTATAAGTAGGTATATATAATAATTATATGCAGGTATATTCAGACCGATATATATATATGTGTGTGTGTGTGGTCAAATATAATATATAAATGTATACGGTATATACAGCACTATTGCACCTGCTGAAGAAAATAACAAGATATAGAACGGCTCAGTGTGAGCGAGCGGAATGAATGGAAGTGGATACGGACCACTAGCCTTGCTTAACAATCTGGGAAAGGTGTTTTTGGCCAAGAGTTAGGCTAGCCGGTCTGCATTCGCCTCCATTAATTTGCATTAATAAAAATTTTGGAAAAAGCAAAGGTCACATAACTATGTTTTTGTATAGTATAGTTAGTATAGTATAGTTACATATAGCATAACTGTATATTGAATAGTATATTGTATAGTAGTGTTGTATATAGGACTCATTACCTTAATTCGTAACCTTAGCATTGTATTGTATTATCTTAGTACCTTTTATCATGTCTATTTTATTATCTTCTATTTTATCCCATTAGAACCCACACCCATTTCTACTTCAAGGAAAATTATGAGGGGCATACGACGGACTAAATAGACTACAAAGAACACATTTCTGAATTTATTTTCAAAATAGCGCCCCCTAATGGCAACAATCTGAAATGTTACATATATGTCACATTGGGCGTTAATCATTAAACTTATTCCTAATTCCCATGTAGTGCACTACATGGTACTACAAACTACATGGTACTACAGGGTACTACAGGATACTACATGGTACTAGTTTCAAGTTTCTTTCAAGTTTCTTTAATAGTTGTCATACAGAAGTACAGAATACTTTCATACAAAATGCTTCTTACTGTTTCGCTCCAGAGACTGTGCTAAGACAAGATAGTATCAAATAACATCAAATAACATAGTATAGCATGTCATTTAGAAGAAGAAAATGAGGTCACAGTGTTCGGTATAGACATATGTACAATGTTCTGAGTTACCATATAATATACAATACTATGCAGTGTACTAATGTACAGTACTATATAGTGCAAAGCAGAAATGGGATGAGGTACAATTTAGGTACAATTTACAGTAAGGTGTACGAGTTGTAGTGCAATCCTTCATCAATAAATATAAAGTGTGGGGAGTGGGTGCTACAGTGTGTTTGTTTAAAGTGGGTGTGTGCTATAAAGTGTGTGGAGTGGGTGCTACAGTGTGTTTGTTTAAAGTGAGTGTGTGCGTGTGGATGTGTGTGCTATGTGCGTTTTGGTGGTTGTTGTTGTTGTGTAGTGTTCATTGTTCGTTTAGCAGCCTGATGGCCTGGGGATAGAAGCTTCTTCTGAGTCTTTCTGTGCTCGCCTTGAGACTCCGGTATCGCTTGCCTGACCGCAGCAGTTCAAAGAGGCAGTTGTTCGGGTGACTGGAGTCTTTAATGATTCTCTTAGCCTTGCCCTTGCAACGCTTGTTGTAAATGTTCTGGAGGGTGGGGAACCCCCCTCCAATTGTGCGTTCGGCTGAACGTGTCACTCTTTGTAGTCTGCTTCGGTTTTGTGCAGTGCTATTCCCAAACCAGGAGGTGATGTTGCCAGTCAAGATGCTCTCTATTGTACATGAGTAGAAGTTCTTAAGGATCTTCTGACTGACTTGGAACTTCCTTAGGCGCCTGAGGAAGTAGAGGCGTTGTCGTGCCTTCTTCACAACACTGTCAATGTGTGTGGTCCATGTCAAGTCCTCGGATATGTAGGCTCCGAGGTACTTAAAGCTGTTGACTCTCTCAACTGGTGCCCCGTCGATGCTGAGGGGGCTGTAGTCCTTGACCCCCGACCTCCTGAAGTCCACAATCATCTCCTTTGTTTTGCTGACGTTCAGGGAGAGGCTGTTTTCCTGGCACCATCCCGCCAGGACCTTGACCTCTTCCAGGTAGGCCCTCTCGTCGTTGGCAGAGATCAGGCCCACCACCACTGTGTCGTCAGCAAATTTGATGATTGTATTGCTACTCCGCTGAACCACACAGTCGTGTGTGTACAGGGAGTAGAGGAGGGGACTCAGAACACAGCCCTGGGGGGCCCCTATGTTGAGGGTGATGGATGAGGAGGTGCAGTTGCCTGCTCTCACCACCTGGGGTCTGCCAGTCACGAAGTCCAAGACCCACTGGCAGAGGTCATAGTTCAAGCCCAGGTCCCTGAGCTTGGCTATGAGTATGGAGGGGACTATGGTATTGAATGCCGAGCTGTAGTCGATGAATAGCATTCTCACATAGTTCCCCTGCCTCTTGTCCAGGTGTGATGCTGCTGTGTGCAGCACATGGGCTATGGCGTCCTCCGTGGACCTGTTGGGGCGGTATGCAAATTGCAGGGGGTCCATGTTGATGGGGAGGGAGGAGCAGATGTAGCCCTTTACTAGCTTCTCAAAGCACTTCATGGCTATGGAGGTGAGAGCTACAGGGCGGTAGTCGTTGAGGCAAGCAGGCTTGGATTTTTTGGGTACAGGGATAATAGTGGACTTCTTCAGGCAGGTGGGGATGACAGCCTGTTCTAAGGACAGGTTAAATATGTCAGTGAATACTGGGGCCAGTTGGTCGGCACAGACTTTTAGGACGCGGCCGGGGATGCCGTCCGGACCTGCTGCCTTCCTGATATTCACTTTTTTAAAGGTCCGCCTCACCTCATGCTCTGTTACCCTGAACACTGCGTCTCCATCAGCAGCCGACCCCCCCCCCCCCCCCCCATTGCCGTGGCTTGTGGGCTGGTGTTGTTATTACCAGCATCAAACCTTGCATAGAAGGTATTGAGGTCATTTGCTAAGGAGATGTCACTGTTCAGTTTGAGGGAGGCGCCTTTGTAGTCTGTCATCGTTTTGAGCCCCTGCCACATAGCTCTAGAGTCAGCTTGTTCAAACTGGAGTTCAATGTTTATCCCTGTAGCGCCGTTTGGCCTCTGTCACTGTCCTCCTTACGTTGTGTCACGCCACCTTGTGGTCATTCATGTTGCCTGCCACTAGGCCGTCGTTGTATGCTTTGGTGCGCTCTCTCAGAGCTTCACGGACGGATTTGTCTACCCAGGGTTTTTGATTTGGATAAACTCTCATTTTGGTAGTGGGGATTGTTTCTTCCACCAAAGTACAAACATAGTCCAGCACTGCCTCCGTGTAGACATTAATGTTATCTGTGTCGCGGAACACGTTCCAGTCTGTGCAGTCAAACGCAGCCTGGAGCGTCTCCTCTGACGTCAAATCCCATTTCTGCACCTCTCGCGAGACTACAGGAGTACTTTTGATTCTCTGTTTGTACTTTGGTGAAAGAAAAATGGACGCGTGATCTGATTTACCAAAGCCACTATCAGAATGAGCCTTGTAGCCACCTTTAAATTGCGTGTAACAGTGATCTAGGATGTTACCGCCTCTGGTGTTGCAAGTCACATGCTGATAGAAGTCAGGTAATACCTTTCTCAGATTGGCGCTATTGAAATCACCCAGCACTAAAATGGCGGCGTTAACGTTCGCCGCTTGTATTCTATTTACCTCGTCGTGGAGTCTGGAGAGCGCGACGTTGTTACTGGCTTGCGGTGGAATATACACTCCGATCAGGACGATCGCCGTTAACTCCCTCGGGAGGAAGAAAGGACGACACTTGATGGTTATATATTCCAGGTCTGGGCAGCAGTGGTTGGATAATTCCTTCACGTTAGTTGGATCGCTCCAATTGTTGTTAAACATGAAGGCGATACCTCCTTCACGTTGTTTGCCGGACTCTGCTGTACGATCCTTGCGGTGGATGAAGAAGTGTTCGGCTGGTTGAATTGCGTGATCTGGGACGTCCGGCGACAGCCACGTCTCGGTGAAGCAGAGAACGTTACAATCTCTAACGTCTCTTTGGTATTGAATCCTTGCTCGGATATCGTCCAGTTTATTGTCAATTGATTGTACATTGGCTAGCAATATACTGGGTAATGGCGTTCGGTGGCGTCTGGATCTCAGCCTGTTACGGATCCCAGCTCTTTTCCCACGCCGTCTGGTTCCTTTGTTCCTGGGATCAGGCTCTGGTCCCATTTTCCTGAGAATCTCCTCAGGCCATTGTTGCGGTTCGGAAAGCTGGTCCAGTGAGTAATCCAATCGGTAAATTTCCCGTAATCCGATGTCTATAAGTGACTGACGGTCATACACATTAAATGCACCTACTGTTGGTACAGACAAAACTCTTAAAACTATAAATATTAACAAAAGTAAGCACAGTCTCGACGGAGCGAACAGAAAGGCAGCCGGTCGGAGCAGCGCCATTCTACTACTACAGGGTACTACATGGTACTACATGGCACTACAGGGTACTACATGGCACTACAGGGTACTAACAGGGTACTACATGGTACTACATGGCACTACAGGGTACTACATGGCACTACAGGGTACTAACAGGGTACTACATGGTACTACATGGCACTACAGGGTACTACATGGCACTACAGGGTACTACATGGTACTACATGGCACTACAGGGTACTACATGGCACTACAGGGTACTACTACATGGCACTACATGGTACTACATTGAAATATGACTGATATTTGTTTTAATATGCTTTGAACAATTGAACACTTGAACAATATAAAATATACTAACAAAATATCATTGAATCAGACAAATTAACTGAGCAGATCATAATAATTGTTCGCATTGTGACATATGTGTCACAGCAAATTTTCATGAACATTTTAAGGTGATATGCCCGGTGTGACGTATGTGTCACAGCGATCTTTATCAATTGTTTTCTTTATCATTTTATTCAAGAAATGTGTTCACAACAGGTTATATATCATAAAGACCATGTTATGTAAGCATTATAATTCTTAAATGGGCAAATCTTACCTTTTAGCAACAAAAATCTAGCTTTTGAATGCTAGCTACTTCTGTCATTTAGTCACCACCATCAGTCATCATTGTGGAAAGGTGGTTTATGGGAGCACGACATCACATGATCTGTCACATGACCCCACCAGGATGTTCCACTGGTGTCCCTTTGGGACTTCATGAGGTAAAATCAAGAAAAAAACTTTATATGGACATTTCCAGGACATGTAAAATATACGTGTGACACCTGTGTCACGGTGGGCCCTACTGGGATCTCTATTATTATTTGTATTCTTTTGCACAATCAAGGCGGGCATGGCCACCTTTATTTCACTATTATGTCTCGTGTATGTATGTGACAAATAAAATCTCTTGAATCTTGAATCTAGCTTGCAGCTGGATAGCTTTCTACTGAACGCACAGAGAGGAAATAGGTATCTATCTTCTTGTCTGACTCTGGAGAAGACGGTAAACGCACTTCCCATAATGTCGGCGTGTTCCTTTAACCTCTTCGTTTGTAAATATCGGGATCAGTATCCACCCACGTCCCCCAGGGCCTCGACTGGGCCGCGGGCCGGATTTTGGACACCCCGGCAGCAACCTATATGGACATAATAATAACAATTATAGAATAATATAGACATACTATTATAGCAACCCCATATGAGCATCGTATTTAGATAATCCCATACGGGCATGGTTGAGCGATAATGGTTTATACATGTAATGAGACCGGAGTAATCTGATTACAAAGAGATGGGAATTTGGTAATGGATTATGTTTAAAAAATAAATAAAAAAATAACGGCCACAACCGCTGGCTTAATGAGTGAGTGCATCAGATTCAGTTCAAATTAAAATCGAAATGCAACGGCCAGCTTGCGATAATGTGAATGGGGGTATTACCTTCCAAGTGAAAGTGACTGTGATAATAAGATGTGGCACAATATGCGACGGTAATGATGGCGTTGATGGTGGAAGGATCGTTATTATCATAATCGTCATTGGTGTATAATCAACAGTGTTATCACGGCGAGATTGCTTTGAGGCTCTGCCCATGGTTCATCACAGGGGGGCAGAGCAGCAGGGGGAGGAGGGCACACACACACACACACACACACACACACACACACACACACACACACACACACACACACACACACACACACACACACACACACACACACACACACACACACACACACGCACACACACATATACACACACATACACACACACACACATACACACAGGTGCACATACACATACACACAGCTGCACACACACACACACACACACACACACACACAGACACACACAGACATGTGCAATACACAGAGACACAGGCACACAAACATGCACACACAAATATGTGCATACATACACACACAGACGCACATACACACAGACATGTGCATAAGCACACAGAGACACATACACACAGGTGCACGAAAACACACACAAACACACACAGACATGTGCATACATATACACACAGACGCACATGCGCACAGACATGTGCATAAACACACAGAGACGCACACACAAACATGCACACACACACACACACACACACGCACACACGCACTCACGCACGGATAAACCCAGTGGCTCTAAATGAGCCTTTTCATTGTTTCCCCATGTGATTAAAACAGAGAGCCATTGAGTTTCTCATATTGTCATCGGCCCTCCTTTGTGATGTGTGTGTGTGTGTGTGTGTGTGTGTGTGTGTGTGTGTGTGTGTGTGTGTGTGTGTGTGTGTGTGTGTGTGTGTGTGTGTGTGTGTGTGTGTGTGTGTGTGTGTGTGTGTGTGTGTGTGTGTGTGTGTGTGTGTGTGTGTGTGTGTGTGTGTGTGTGAGAGAGAGAGAGTACGTTCTCCCCTTGCAGGGCCGTGTTCTAAATGAATGTCAGCTCTTCTTAGCCCCAGCATGGGCCCCATGCGGCCGGTCGATACTTCATTAGTGCAGGGATTGTCTTGTGTCCATGCAACCTTGAAGTTGTTCCTTAATTACCCCAGCATTAAGAGCCTGGACGGAGCTATAGAGCGCTGCACACACACGCTACACTGAGGACAGAGAGACCCCCCCCCCCACCTCCCAGACCCCCACCACCACCACCACCATCTCCCCGCCTCCCAGGCCTCTGATGCAAACACATCACACACACACACACATATATATATATATATATATATATATATATATATATATATATATATATATATATATATATATATATATATATATATATATATATATATATATATATACATATGTATGTATACGTGTCTTTGTGTGTGTGCATCTGTGCGTGCATGCATGTCCTATATATATATATACCGTATATAATATACATTCAAGGCATGGATGCATGCATGCATGCACAGATGCACACACAAAGACACACAAATGTATACAAGTATATATACACACGTGAGCATTTGCACACACACACACACACTCACACATGCGTACAAACGTGCACACGTAGCTACATAGCCTTGCGGCTGCAGAGATGGAGGGGGGGGGGGGGTCATAGAGGGTGGGAAGAGGAGAGGAAGGAGGGATGGGAAATGGGAAGAGGGGGCAGAGGAGGGCAGGAGATAGGAGAGAAAGGGTGAGTCGAGGGCAAGGAGGCAAGTGGAGAGAGAGAGAGAGAGAGAGAGAGAGAGAGAGAGAGAGAGAGAGAGAGAGAGAGAGAGAGAGAGTGGGATAGGGAGAAATAAATGGGTTTTAAAAAAGGGAATTATAACAGTAGTTGTTTTAATGATTTTACTTTGCTTACAGTATTAGATTAGATTAGATTAGATTAGATTAGATTAGTTTAGATTAGATTCAAATATATTGTCATTATACAGCACAAGTACAGTACAACGAAAATAAGTTTGGCATCCAACCAGAGTGCAATTGCAACAGCAATATACAATGTACAGGTGATTAAAGTGGGTATAATATAGAGTTTGTTCATTTGGGAAGCCCGGGCCTGGTTTGTGCGTCAGGAGCTTTGAAGCATGGGACCTCAGAGAGTTGAAGAAGGGAATGTGAGTCTTCTTTCACTGCCGGCTTCCAATCAGAGTGTTATGTGACAGTTGTGAGGCAATTTGTATTACTAACCTACGCATTATTAACAGCAGAAGTATACGATGCAGGAGATAAAACACTTAAATGTCACTGAGCTCAACATTTGACTGTGTGCATGTGCGCATGCGTGTTTGTGTGTGTTGTGTGGAGTCTAATCTGTGAAAATAGAGAATGCTGGGAGAAAGAGAAGGAGGAGGAGGATGGAGGAAGAGAGGCGAGGAGGAGGAGGAGGTGAAGAGGAGAAACGGTAGAGAGAGAGACAAACAGATCTGACTCCTCCTGTCCTCTGTGTGCTTACTTAGAAATGGGTGAGATTTGCTGCTTAGCCTTGGTAGAAATGATAGATAGAGGCACACACACACAGAGAGAGAGAGAGAGAGAGAGAGAGAGAGAGAGAGAGAGAGAGAGAGAGAGAGAGAGAGAGAGAGAGAGAGAGAGAGAGAGAGAGAGAGAGAGAGAGAGAGAGAGAGAAACACAGACCAGTGGACAGACAAACCAACAGACCGACCAACAGACGGGAAGACAGACAAAAGACACAAACAGGGGAGTAAGAGGAGGATGAGTATAGGGGTTAGGGAAAGGGTTAAACGTGGAGGAGGAGGAGGAGGAGGAGGAGGAGGAGGTGGAGGAGGGTAGTGCAGTCAAATGGCACTCATGACAAATGACATCCCCTGTCTCCCGGTCTCCTCTCCTCAGTGCCATGATTTGTCATCTCCACTTCTGACATTTTTCATCCCACTATCAAATCACCCTGACAGAATGATATTTTCTAATTCTCCCAGCCTTGGAGCACACCGAAAATAATGGCCTCTGTATGCCATGCAGTCCTCTCTCTCTCTCTCTCTCTCTCTCTCTCTCTCTCTCTCTCTCTCTCTCTCTCTCTCTCTCTCTCTCTCTCTCTCTCTCTCTCTCTCTCTCTCTCTCTCTCTCTCTCTCTCTCTCTCTCTCTCTCTCTCTCTCTCTGTCTTTTTATTTATCCTTTCTCTGTTTTTCGTGTAAACACTCTGAGGTTTCTTTTATTGCCCTCAAGATGTGGCATCCAACGTATTTTGTACATGATTGTGTCGGAGCGAACTGCCTCTCTGGAACGATTTGACCCGGAGATTATGGTGGCATGTGAAGAACACCACCGTTGGAAAGTTATCTCGGTTTAAGTTTTGTTTGTTTTGAAGTTTTTTTTTGCGATGCGTGTCCATAGCAGCGGGTTATCACAAGCTCTGTGGAACGTGTGTTAATTAAACACTCGAAATTATCAATGAAATGAAGAGGCAACAATCTCGGCTAATCAATGCAGATTAAAGTAAGAGGAAAAGTTTTGCATTTGTGTGGTGGATGGGCGAGGTGTGATCTGCAGAGTGGCTGATGTAAACGTTTTAAACATCCTCCTTTTTTCCACGGTAGGCCTATATGTGGGAGGAAATAGTGGTATATGAGTGCCCTCATTGTTAAAAAGGAACAAACCCACTACTGTTTATGGTCAGGTGATATTCACTACACTCCACTCCAAGTCAATGAATTACTCATTTATATCATTCCATGAGAAAAATTTTCTTCAAACTAACTGCAGTAGCTAAAAACAATTTTACAAGTGAAATTTTACTTCTCAATATATTTTTTATTTTGTGACAAAGCTTAAGATTGAATCTTGCACTATTTTAGAGAAAATGGGTATAAAGAATTGCAGGAACTATAAAATAACTGGATAGTCAAAGAACTTTAAAGCAATTTTTTCTCTGTTTCA